>NW_026652287.1:72010170-72198541 GCF_009828535.3 Hylobates moloch
CCACCATGCCCGGTTAATTTTAGTATTTTTAGGATTTTTGTATTTTTAGTTGATGCAGAATATATACATATATATTCTGGCAATATTTTGCCAGTCTCAGAGGCATAAGCGATCTTCTTGAATACTCATTGAGTATTTGGCTGTACTCTGTAGACACCTGGATGCAAGTGATACTATTTCATGAAGGTGGTACCAACTAATATAGTACTAGGTAACACTATGGTCACTGGCTAAAAATGAGAGTCATCAATTACTGATTGAAATTTCTACACACCTGGTGTGACACCTCAGTTGTGAGACATGCAACAAATGCTTGATAGCAATTAATTATAAATTTTGTGATGATGAATTCTTTTTTTTAACTTTAGGTTTAGGGGTACAGGTGAAGGTTTGTTACATAGGTAAACACATGTCATGGGGTTTTGTTGTACATATTATTGCATCACCCAGGTGTTAAGCCTAGTACCCAATAGTTTACATTTCTGCTCCTCACCCTCCTCTCACCCTGCACCCTCCAGAAGACCCCAGTGTCTGTGGTTTCCTTCTTTGTGTTCATAAGTTCTTATCATTTAGCTCCCACTTACAAGTGAGAACATGCAGTGTTTAGTTTTCTGTTCCTGCATTACTTTGCTAAGGATAATAGCCTCCAGCTCCATCCATGTTCCTGCAAAAGACATTATCTCATTTTTTATGGCTGCATAGTATTCCATAGTGTACATGTACCACATTTTCCTCATCCAGTCTGTCACTGATGGACATGTAGGTTGATTCTGTGTCTTTGCTATTGTAAATAGTGCTGCAGTGAAGTTTTGCATGCATGTGTCTTGATGGTAGAATGATTTATATTCCTCTGGGTATATACTCAGTAATGGGACTGCTAGGTTGAATGGTAATTCTGCTTTTAGCTCTTTGAGGAATGGCCATACTGCTTTCCACAATGGTTGAACTAATGTAAACTCCCACCAACAGTGTATAAGTGTTTCCTTTTCTCTGCAACTTTGCCAGCATCTGTCATTTTTTTGATTTTTAAATAATAAGCATTCTGACTGGTGTGAGATGGTCTCAGTGTGGTTTTGATTTGCATTTCTCTAATGATCAGTGATGTTGAGCTTTTTTTCATGATTATTGGCTGCATGTATGCCTTCTTTTGAAAAATGCTCATGCCCTTTGCTCACTTTTTAATGAGGTTGTTTTTCTCTTGTGTTAGAAACTGCGATTACTTTTGCACCAATTTAATAAATTGGTTTAAGTTCCTTATAGATGCTGGATATTAGACCTTTGTCAGATGCGTAGTTTGCAAATATTTTCTCCTATTCTGTAGGTTGTCCATTTACTCTCTTGGTAGTTCCTTTTGCTGCACAGAAGCACTTAAGTTTAATTAGATCCCACTTGCCAATTTTTACTTTTGTGGCAATTGCTTTTGGTGTCTTTTACATGAAATCTTTGCCTGTTCTCATATCCAAGATGGTACTGCCTAGGTTTTCTTCTAGGGTTTTTATAGTGTTGGGTTTTACATTTAGGTCTTTAATGTATCTTGAGCGATGAATTCCTTTAAAAAGTTACATTAGATTAAAAATAAGGTTATTCTTATAATAATGTTAGAATAGTGTCAACCTGTCTTCTATATTCTTAGGTGATTTCTTGAATAAGAAGGAAAGGGGATAAATTACAAATAGCTTTCTGGAAATTATGCCAAATTCAGGGTATATTTATTGTGGAGTGCAACAAAGTCATCTCATAAATCAAGAAGGAATAAGAGACCACTAGCCTTGATGTTTCCATAATCTTTCTTCAAAGGCCCTGTCTAAATCTTTTTTTTTTTTTTTAAGGATTCTGTGGTTTTATTGATTCAACACCATAAATTACACTTTAGAAATTAAGGTATAGTATACATACAGTAAAATTATATATGTATTTTATTATACTTTAAGTTTTGGGATACATGTGCAGAACATGCCGAGGAGCTGCTAATTGCTAATGAGTTGCAAGGTTGATGCATTTAATCTCTTCTTATTTGTTTTCTGCAACCCCCAGGTAGAAATGTCAATCAAGACAGAAACACCAAAGGTGGGGAAGGAAAGAAAAGATGAGAGGGACAGTCTATTCCAGGCAGATAAACATCTCTTGAATAAGTGAGGCATCTCCTGCCCTAAGGAACATGTAATGAAATAAAATAGTAAATGAGTTCATTCTTAACTGTTTCTACCAGATTCACCCATTCCCTTACCCAATTCTCTGTTATTTTCTGCTCTGTTTGGTTCTTGCCACTGAGAAAATCTGGCTGTTTTCAAAGAACACAATTGGTGTTGTGTTTCAGACAGTCTTGCCATCTTGATGTAAATACTATCAATTGCAGCCTGTCACATCTTCCTCCAATGAATAAGTGAATTGCTTCCCCACACTGAAGTTCTTCTAAAGATAACACAAGCTGAGAAACTGCATCTCATATTAGGAATTCCAGCAGCAAGAACTCCAGGAGGCAGCCAGGATACAGCATCAAAATCGAGTATTTTCCAATTCCCCTAATTAAAAAAAATGTGTAAGAAAAATAGCTTGCTGTTGGACCGCTGGAGGAGAAGATCAAATAATAGTTAAATAAAATGAAAGCATTGTTGCTTATTCATCTGGCTGTAGAAAGAACTTCCACAATTTCAGTCTCAGTGGGGCATATGTCCCTGGATTTCTAAGTTAAAAATGTGTTTGTTAAACAACTTTGGTCTAACAAGCTCAGGACTCGCACAGAATAACTATATCTATACCTGCCCTCAATTAGATTTGTCTATGCACTTTCCACTCCCTCTTCTCTGCAGGCACAAGGCTGGTTTTTCAGAATCATCTCCCTTTCTCTAGGAAGAGTGGGGTTTAACCATACAGGCAGACAGATGCCTCCCACAGCCTTCAATATTTTCAAAGAAAGTTCTCAGTCATCTCTGAGTAACATAATCCACCAGGGAGTTTTCCCTATTTTCAAGTTGACATCCCCATGGTGACCAGTTTAGCCCCTTTATAGTACTGCCATCACTGAACACTGGTTCCCTATCAATGCTCATACAATCTTAGTTTGCCATTCTTTGACAAGAGGGCAGAATCTACAGTGAATGGAAACTACTGAAAGTCCCATTTGTTTTTCTCCAGTAAATTAAGAACCTGTGAATTATAATTTTGGTGGTTGTTGAGAATGCTGTAATCCCAACAAATTCCATATAAATGCAGGAGACTCTCTAGATATCCAATTATAATATTTACATATAATTAGTCTGTTGAGGAGTATCATCTTGTAGCAACATAAAATGGTTTTATTTTTCCCACTCTTCACTTTCAACTGTATTGGGTTGAATTCCATTTTCCTGCTGGGAAGCAAGTTCCTTAGCAACATCTAATTTCCTGTCATTTTCAATTATTAGTATAGTCTCATTTGGGTATTTAAGACCTGGTCTTGTTCATTTAAAAAATATTAATCTCAAACTTGATTCAGAGTGTATCCTCCCTCTCCCGCAGTTATTTGGAGTGAACGTGTGTGGACGTGCGTGTGTTTGTTGGGGAGTTCCCTGGTTCTGAGACACTTTTCCTTCCCTTCTGTAAGACCTATTTCTTCTAGAGTTGGGGGCTGCGAGGAGGAAGGGAGGAGGCTGAGGCCCTTTTACATGCTTGCTGGAATGTCAGTGGTGAGTAGGTCTCAGGCCACACTCACCCTGGTTCTGACAAATCGCTTTTGATAGAGTGTTCTCTGCTGAAATCGTGTTAGGCATAGTTTTCTTGGGGGAGACCATTCCCTCACCTCCACAGCTGCAGAAATGTGCTCTGCCTCCCTTGGCCTTGTCAGTGACATACCATAGCTGGGGCAGCCCTCAGAGCTTCTTCATGACGGTGATAGGGACCACTGTGGTGTCTTCTGCCTCCTAAGAACTGAGCAGAACTGGATGGCGTGGGACTTTTCCATCTTTCTCGCAGGCACACCACATTGGGTCCCACATAAATGTCTAGATTTTGCTGGGCATTAGACTTCATGTTCACGTGAACCTCAAATTTCAGAGGACGTATGTGCAGGCTCCCCATGGTACACCATCCTCCCAGGCCTCCAGACACTCTCCCAGGGACTGTCGGTCCCCTGCTCTGCAGTGGTGGCAGCACCTGGGGGCCTGGATCCTGCTGCCCAGTAAGGGTCAGTTGAGAAAGGAAGTGCTCTACTCCACTTCTCGCAGGTGCGCTCTCAGGGGGCAGCCTGCTGTCTTGACTTTGAGAGGAGGAAATAAACTGCCCTTTCCCTCAAACACCGACCTCCTCACAATGCTGAGCATCTCTGATTCCCTAGTTGGCTGGTGGATGAGGTCTGGGGAAAGTGTGTTACAGGTGATACAGGAGGAGTTTGTTGGTGATAGGGCCATTTGTGCTGCCTCTCACCAAGCCCTGTAAGGAGATGGTTGGCTTCAGCTGCTGGAGAATTTCTCTAGAATGTGGAGTCCTTACGTAACTTTAGTTTTGGACCAGAGCAGAGTTGTAGGATGCTGGAATATGACTTCTGTTATATATATACATTACAACATGTGCCCATAGAAAGATGCATAACGGGCCGGACGCGGTGGCTCACGCCTGTAATCCCAGCACTTTGGGAGGCCGCGGCGGGCGGATCACGAGGTCAGAAGATCGAGACCATCCTGGCTAACACGGTGAAACCCCATCTCTACTAAAAATACAAAAAATTAGCCGGGCGCGGTGGCGGGCGCCTGTAGTCCCAGCTACTCGGGAGGCTGAGGCAGGAGAATGGCGTGAACCCGGGAGGTAGAGCTTGCAGTGAGCCGAGATTGTGCCACTGCACTCCAGCCTGGGCGACAGGGCAAGACTCTGTCTCAAAAAAGAAAGAAAGATACATAATGATATACAAGGATATATCGAAGGCCTTGAAAAGACCAGGGCACCCCTCTGGCTCCCTTCTTATACATGATTTACAAAAAACCCACTAACCCATAACAAATTCAGAGAAATACAACACATTCTGATTTTCCCCATGACTATGATTTTTTTCCCCAAATGTCAAATTTCAAAGTCCTAAAAAAATGTGAGTGCCTTGCATTCCTGGTGCCCCAAACACATGTTTATTTTGTTGAGGAGCCTTGTAAAACCTCATAGTCTTAATGAGAAGGTTAAATAGTGAATAAAGATGAAAGTACTCTTTGTGATCTACAAATACATCCTAGTATCATGATGACATATAATTGTATATGAGATTTTCTACATATGAATACATATACCTATAAACCTTATTTTAGTTTGGTATGTGAAAAATAAGTTGGGATGTGAAAAATCAATTTTACTCCATCAGTCTGGAGTACAATTTTTCGTTTAATTTGTGTATACTAATCCATTAAGATTACAGCCAGTCTTCAGCTAGACTGACTAGGTTTTAAGCCTGAATCCATGATTTTAGACAAGCAGCTTAATTTCTCTGAGCCTCACTTTCCTCATCCATAAAATGAGGGATAATAACAGTATCTACCTCATGGAATTGTGAGAATCAAATGGGTCAATTCATATAAAAACACTTAACCTGAAACATATGCCTGGCACATAGTAAGCTCTCAAATATCAGCTGTTACTGTATGCTTGTATTAACTACATAGAAAAATGGAAAATTTCTTATTTTTTTCTGTATTTTGGATATTTTCAACAGACATGAAGTAGATAAAACTAGTATTTACTTTGCGATCAAATTGATTTTTAAATATTTACCTTAAAGAGTTACCTGGGGTGTGGGGTTAGAGTGGTATGAGAAATCTGTCGATATGACTGGAGGCCGACTTACTTGGGTTTAGGGTAGCAGCAGTACATTGCACCAGTTTTTAACTCAAAGAACAGGCCAAGTTATCCAGGAGAGACAAACAGAACAGCTGACAACATACACGACCACTCATATTCCCAAGACTGCGAGGCTGGAAGTTCATTATTAAGTAACAGACCTGTATAACTCTTTCTTCCTATCCTAATTTACACTTGATCTCATTCTGCCTCTTGAATATTCAGCTCCCCTCTGAAATGCTGCATGTTTGCAGATTGATGTTGAAGGGAAAAGTTTGACCTAACGATTCGTCTCAAATGGCTTCTCAATATTTCCTTTATTGTCTCAGCCTCATTACTTTCCTACCTTCTGATAATGCACAGCCCTTATTAGCTTTACTGGCTTACCCATCTCAAACAGACTTAGCTGAATTTTCTGGAACCAGAGGCAGACCATTTATATACTTATTTCCTTACACCTTTTCTATTTTTGTCTTTTCGTTTCAAGCTTTCATTCTAAATTCATCACAGGTGCAAGGTCTTAGAAGCCTTGATCTTCCCAGCAAATATTCGCCAGGTTGTAATTTTTTATTTGTTATCAACAGCCAAATTTAAACAAGGCTAATCGTGTTCTAATTTGGTTTGTGGAAGACCTAGTCTTGGTATTTAGAGAAAGCAAATGTGAATTTCTGTTTTTTTCTTCAGTATGTGTTATTCCCTCATCCCTCATGTACTGCAATTAATTTTTTTTAAACAAAAATAATTTGGGGGCAGGAGAAACTCCATTTGGACCTGAACTTTAAACAGAAAGTATTTTGCCGAGAACACTGAAATATGTAGAGGGTTGAGGAGAAGGAAGGCAGCTAGGGGATCTGTTTGATAGCCTATTCTTGTTATAGTCCTCTATCTCATTTTTCTCTACCTCAGGGGTGCCCCTGAATGATCCTAGCTCATTGAAGATGCCCCTCTCACTGCAGCAACCCCGAGTGACAGTAGCTGTGTATGCATGGGTTCCTGTAGTGACCACCTGCTATAGGCTGGATTTGTAGATTGCAGGGGCACAACTCCTAGTTTTACATGTATATGTTTGGACTTCCGTATGTTGTACATGTATATTTGCTAATTGCAGAGGCAGAATTTCTGACGCATGGCCAGGGTGGGAAGTGAGGGCGTGCTGCAGGTGGCCGTTGAGTATGTCATGAGAGGTTTTCTCAAATCCTATCTGAGTTTCAGAATAGGTATCTTAATCAGAGGCTAAATTCAGATTCGGGTCCCTCAAGCAATAGCTTACAAAAGCAAATATTTGTATTCTCTTCCTTCTACCCATCCCTGGTTGCATCACGAGGTATGTTCCTTGCCTGTGGCTGCTGGCTGCTATTATATTAGAGCGCCAGTTTCCCCTGACTTTCTTTTTGTCGGAACCTGTAGGTCTTTACCTGGCCAAAAAGTCTCAGCTCAAGTTGTGCCTCCTCCAGGAAGCTCTCTCTGAACACTTCAGTCCAGCACGGTGTCTCAATATTCTAAATCAGTCACTAGCACACTACTGTTTATGGGCCAAATAAAGACAAGTTTTATTAAAATACACCTACATCCATTTGTTATTGTGCATGGTTGCTTTTGAGATATAGTGGCAGAACTGAACAGTTGTGACAGAGACCATATGACCCACAAGCCTAAAATATTTACTTTTTGGCTCTTTACAGAAAAAGTTTGCTGACCTCATCCTAAATTGAGGGGGCTTAATGTGTGTTTCTTTCAGCATGACCTGCAATGAATGCTCCTTATTTTTTGGTTTGCAAAACTTTCACTTTTAAATTCAGCATAGTCTTTCAGTATCTCCCAGACATTTTGGACATTGAAGAAATAATCTCAGAATTACACTTGAAGATTGGGGTGAGTCTGGGCAAGGGACAAAAAGAACCCATAAAGCAATTTTATTTTTAAGAGACAAAACATTTATTTATTACTGTTGTTAGGTGTTTGCAGAAAATGCTCTCAGAGAATAGTTTTGTACCTAAACCAGTTCCTTCCAACCCGGAACTATTACTTGTTACTGACCTCAGTTTAAGAATATAAATCTTTTTTTTTTTTTGAGATGGAGTCTCGCTCTGTCGCCCAGGCTGGAGTGCAGTGGCGCAATCTCTGCTCACTGCAAGCTCCGCCTCCCGGGCTCACGCCATTCTCCTGCCTCAGCCTCCAGAGTAGCTGGGACTACAGGCGCTCACCACCACCCCGGAGAATTTTTTGTATTTTTAGTGGAGACGGGGTTTCACCGTGTTAGCCAGGATGGTCTCGATCTCCTGACCTCGTGATCCACCTGCCTCGGCCTCCCAAAGTGCTGGGATTACAGGCGTGAGCCACCGCGCCCGGCCAAGAATATAAATCTTATCACATTTCTCTAAGGATGTGTGAAGATATAACTGAATTAAAAAATAATTTATATGGAAATTCAAATACACATGCACGACATTAGAAGGTTAGCATTTGCTTTAAAAAATAATACTTAATGGGATCCTTTCAGAAGCTCATGTGCTCCGCTTTGCCAGGGTCTGACTTGCGATAGGTATTGAGGTGAGAAAATACTTAACTCAGTGATTCAAAGCTAGAGTCATTTAGTTTTCTTCTCTCCTGCCTAGTGGTCAGCCCATTCCCAGGGTGGAGTATACTGAAGAAGAAACTAAAACTTGGGGTGTTGTATTCCGAGAGCTCTCCAAACTCTATCCCACTCATGCTTGCCGAGAGTATTTGAAAACCTTCCCTCTGCTGACTAAATACTGTGGCTACAGAGAGGACAATGTGCCTCAACTCGAAGATGTCTCCATGTTTCTGAAAGGTAAGATTTCACACAGGCTGCTCTTATTAGTCAATATCCTCAATTGCCTTCCAAGGACACAGGTTGCAGCAAATGGCTCTTCTTCCAAAAAAGGAAAAATAGTGATTTAAAAAGTTGTTGGCTTTGAGCCAACAATTACCTGTGGACACCTGTGGGAAGCAGAGCAGCGACTCAGCTGTATTTGCAGCTCAGGGGCTTGCTGAGGCCTCTTTGTGGTTGGCTGTTGTAAATGGTAAGGCCCAAAGGATATTTGCAGGTTCAGCTCTGAGCTTTTTCTGATCCAGGAGCTGCTATGCTGGGCTACATGAGTATGAAATGACGTCCAAAATTGCCTTTTTATTTGCTTTGTTAAAAATTATGTACTGAATGATGATATTTTATGGATAATGTTGAATATTAGTGACTTTCCTGTAGGAGAAATCAGGCAACTGTCAGAGGCGTTTGGACCAGAGCAACTCCATCTTGGATAGGGGCTGGGTAAAATAAGGCTGAGACCTGCTGGTCTGCATTCCCAGGAGGTAAGGCATTCTAAGTCATAGGATGAGCTAGGAGGTCAGCACAAGATACAGGTCATAAAGACCTTGCTGATAAAACAGGTTGCAGTCAAGAAGCCAGCCAAAACCCACCAAAACCAAGATGAAGATGAGAGTGACCTCTAGTCATTCTCACTACTCGTTATACACAAATCATAAGGCATTGACATGCTAAAAGACACTCCCACCAGTGCTGTGACAGTTTACAGATGCCATGGCAATGTCGGGAAATTACCCTATATAGCCTAAAAAGGGGAGAAACCCTCAGTTCTGGGAATTGCCCACCCCTTTCCTGGAAAACTCATGAATAATCCATTCCTTGTTTAGCATATAATCAAGAAATAACCATAAAAATGGGCAACCAGCGATCCATTCCACAGCTCTGCCTATGGAGTAGTGTTCTTTTATTCCTTTACTTTCTTAATAAACTTGCTTTCACTTTAATGGACTCACTTTGAATTCTTTGCGTGAGATCCAAGAATCCTCACTTGGGGTCTGGAATGGGACCCCTTTCTGGTCACACAACTAGTCAATCAATCAATAAACTAATTGATCAATACTTTACATTATAATTTGTGTGTCAGGAATTGTACTTGTTGCTGATGTTACACTAGTGAACCCGATGAATCATACAGTGACATCATTTCACACCCTGTGGGTCCCTTCACTGGCAACACCCCCTTGAAACAATAGCTGGGAAATAGGCTTGTGAGGGGTTGGGGGAAGAGGCAAAGTTTCATGGTGGTCCCGCCTCCTCCTCTGTTTTTCCTTGTGCTTAAGTCCTTGGATTCTCTGCCCTTTTCTCTCTCTTCTTTCAAGTGCAATAGTTCCAAAAGCAAAAACTTCATTGCCTGCTCTCTTTCCTGGAACTTGCTTTCTTGCTTGTCTCCCCAGTTTCTATCAGTACTGTTTTTTCTAAACTCATCAGGCTTGCCTCTAAGGACTCCTCTGAATTCCTGCCCACTTTATCCCCCAATCCCATACTCAGTCCTTCTTTGTGTTAGTGTCCAATTATAGCTGTAACACATTACCACAAACTTTGTGACTTAAAACAACACAAGTTATCTCACAGTTCTGGGGCTCAGAAGTCTAAAATCAGGGTGTTGACAGGGCTCATTCTTTCTGGTGGCTTCTGTGCCCTGGCTTTTCCCAGTTTCTAGAGTTCTCCTGCATTCCTTGGCTCGTGGACTCTTCTTGCTTCCATTGTCACATCTCCTTCTCTGACTCTGACCCTTCTGCCTCCCTCTTATAAGGACTCTTATGATTATATTGGCCCCACCCAAATAATCTAGGACAGTCTCTCCATCTCAAGATCCTTAAGTTAATAACATCTGCAAAGTCTCTTTTGCCATGTAAGGTCACATACTCACAGATTCAGGGGATTAAGAGGTAGGCATCCTTGGGGGGCCATTATTTAGCCTACCACAATCTCCCCCTATTGCCACTTATGGCTTCATGACATGTGGTAAATCTGTCCTTTTCTTTCCATTCTACTGCTGGCATCCAAATTGAGGTCCTCATCATTTTATAACCTTGATGCCTATATTTTCTTCCCTTAACTCTCCTGCCCACTGCCCATAAATGTTACTTTCTAAAACATTACTTTTTTTTCTGACATCTCTGCTTAGAAACTATCATTGGCTCCCTCTTGTTTTCACTGGGACTGGCAAACTTTTTTTTGTAAAAGGCCAGATGGTAAATATTTTAGGCTTTTTGGGCCAAGAGGCCATTTAAATGTGTCTATTAAAAAATATAAAAACTGGCTGGGTGCAGTGGCTCACACCTCAGCACTTTGGGAGGCCAACGCAGGCAGATCACTTGAGGTCAGGAGTTCGAGACCAGCCTGGCCAACATGGCGAAACGCTGTCTCTACTGAAAATACAAAAATTAGCTGGGCATGGTGGTGGGCGCCTGCAGTCCCAGCTACCTGTGGGGCTGAGGCACGAGAATCACTTGAACTTGGGAGGCAGAAGTTGTAGTGAGCTGAGATCACGCCACTGCACTACAGCCTGGGTGACAGAGTGCGATTCTGTTTCAAAACAAACAAACAAACAAGCAAAACTATTCTCACTTTTGGGGTGTACAAAAACAGGCAGTGGGCTGGATTTGGCCTGCAGGTGATAGTTTGCTGATCTCTGTTTTACATGCTCAAGTCTGAACAGCTCAGCCTCAATCTGAGGCCCTGACCCAGGTTTCCAAGTTAGTTTCCTGCTGCAACTGCCCTGTACAAACCCTCTGCCCTTGCTGTGGGCTCTCTTTACCTTTGCTTAAACTCTGTTCCTTACTAGAAAATTTCATCTCTTCTCCACCTACTCAAATTCTACCTATTCTTCAGGACTCAGAGCAAGTCCTGCCTCCTTCATGAATCTTGATCGTAGCAGCCACCATGATCTCTCCCACTCTGATTTCATTCTGTGTTATGCGTGAATGTTATCTACTGTATTTGTTACTGAGGAAAAGAGATTGAGAACTACCGATCAGTGTCACTTAATTAGCACCTAATTACCTCATGCCTTATGTTGTTGTTTAACTAGACTGTATTCTCCTGTCATCTTCTTCTTTGTTTCCCACAGAGATATGCATATTACCTCTTCACCAAGAGCTCCTTATGTTGAGATGGCTTTTTATTGCATTGTTCCCCAAACCCCAATAGTTAGAATATCACCTCATAAATATTGCCGTATTCGCCCCCCAAATTAACATTCTTATGAGAGGCAGTATGGTATAGTGGCTTGGACCATAGACCCTGGATGTAGAATGTCAGGGCTTGAGTCCCCACTCTGCCCCTTCCTAGCTATGTGACCTTAGAAGAGTCACCTTAACCTTTCTGTGTCTCTGTTTCCCCCTCTGTCAATGGAGATAGTAATTTTATCTACCTCACAAGGTGGTTGAGAGGAGAAATTAATTGATATACCTTAAAGGTCTAATGTGCCTAACACACATTAAGCATGGCAGAGTCTTAGCTATTTCTTTCATTATTGTTTTCCACAACCCTTGGTGAACTGGATATATCGCCTAGTTTGTATCACGCACTGGCATGTAGATAGTATGATGTAAGTATAGGTGTCATTATATCATTTCATTGACTCACTTTTAAAATACCTAATTTATTTAAGACAGAAACTTTTAAAGCAATGGTATCTACAGATTCAAAGTTCTTGATGTCATGGTTTTATATTTTTTCTAATTCACATAAAAATAAAATACATAACTATTAAAAAAAGTGTTCCTCTGTGTACTGTTACATATGTCCCACATGTGGGATATACTGGCTTAATTGATGTAATATGGAAAAAGAAGAAAATACACTTATCTTTTTGATATTCACCGGGGAATAATCCAAAGTGAAGGCTTTTGGAATGGACATAGTGTTGTTCGAATTATGGGTCTGAGGAGGCCTGAGAACAGGTTATTTCCAGCAGGTACCAGAAATCCCAGGATGGGCCTGTTTTATAAGCTTAGTTGGTTCTTGCCTCTTAAGATCATTTTCAACCATTGCGTGGTACTCTCCTGATGAGTTAGAGGAATAGCCTTCCAGGACATTATGCTAAATGAAGTAAGCCAGACACAGAAAGAAAAATACTGCATTATCTCATATGTGGAATTTGGAAAAGTTAAATACACAGAAGCAAAGAATAGAACAGTGGTTACAAGGGGCAGGAGGTGGAGTAAGAGGGGAGATATTGGTCAAAGAGTACAAAGTTGCAGTTAGATAGGATGAATAAGTCTAGAGATCTTTTTTTATAATTATTATTTTTTAGATAGAGTCTTGCTCTGTTGCCCAAGCTGGGGTGCAGTGGCGTAAGCTCGGCTCACTGCAACCTCCACCTCCTAGGCTCAAGCAATTCTTGTGCCTCACCTGTATTCCCCGAGTAGCTGGGACTACAGGTGCATGCTGCCTATGCCAGCTAATTTTTTTATTTTTAGTAGATACAAAGTTTTGCCATGTTGCCCAGGTTGGTCTCGAACTCCTGGCTTCAAACTATCCACCCACCTTGGCCTCCTAAAGTACTGGGATTACAGGTGTGAGCCACAGTGCCTGGTAATCTAGAGATTTAATGAACAGCATAAGGACTATAGTTAATAATATCATATTACATAAGGGAAATTTGTTACTAAATTATATGTACTCTTACTACACACACACACACACACACACACGTAGACACCCATACACGCATGTGCACAATAACTATATGAGAAGAAAGATATATTAATGAACTTGAATGTAGTAATCATTTCACTATTATAGTAAATCCTCACTTAACGTCATCGATAGGTTCTTGAAAACTGTGGCTTAAACTGAAATGATGTATAACAAAACCAAGTTTTCCCCTCATCAACATTATGACAATACAATGTTGAAGGAAATGATGTTATTCTGGGCACTGCTTTATGTCATTTCACTTAAAGTCACAATTTCCAAGAACCTATCGATGATGTTGAGGACTTACTGTATGTGTGTACCAAAACATAAAGTTATACACCTTAAATATATACAATTTATATTAAAAAATAGAACTGCTCTTGTGAGAAGAGAATAAAACTAAAGCAGCCATTTAAAAATAGTCATGTGCTACATATAGACTGTTCGGTCAACAATGGACCTCATGCATAGTGATGATCTTATCAGATTATAATACTGTATTTTCACTGTACTTTTTCTATGTTTAGATATGTTTAGAGACACAAATACTTCCTAATGTGTTACAGTTGCCTACAGTATTCAGTATAGTAATGTGTTGTACAGATTTGTAGCCTAGGAGTAGGCTGTACCATCTAGGTTTGTGTAAGTACACTCTATGAGATTTACACAACAATGTAAACAAAATCATTGTTAGATTTACACCTAACAATGCATTTCCTAGAATGTATCCCCATTGTTAAGCAATGCACGACTCTATACAACATTTTAATAAAATGCGTATTTGAAAAAAAAAAAAAGAATAGCCCTTCTGTTGTAAGTTTTCTGGGCCTTCCTGAGAAGAAAACATTAAGTAGCCCTTAGACTGAGAACACTGATGGCTCACAACCTAATTGAATTAGTGGTATAGGGCAGGTTTATAGACTTTATTGCATTCTTGCTTTGTTTCCTCTTACCATAAGCCAATAGAGCACGTAGGGCTTTGGTGTACCTCTCCAAATCATGATAATTGATATAACATCACAGAAAACAATATAGAATGAAGGAGTTAGCGGGTATTGGCAATAGAAAGCCTCAGTGTGAACTGATTTGAAGATGCTAGTGAAGGGGGTGCTTAGCTGTGTGTCACTGAACACATGCACACCGAAGAGATCCCTAGGTATGTCTCTTAGAAAGATACCAGGTAACGTGTGGTAAGCGTCACTTTCGATTGTAATCAGTTTATCTGAGATTTCTTATCCTAATTGGGCTTCTGAATTGAAATCTCTAAATACTTTTTTCACCCTTCTTTTCGTTTTCTTGAATGTCTTGTTCTCCTGGAAACCATCATTTGAGAGTGATTTTAGTCATCAGAAGCACCAGACATGATAGCTGTTAACATTATATGTCACTCAGTTGTCAAGAGGTTTATGACCTTGATTACTTTGTTTCTGGATCTTCCTTATAAATAGTAGAAGCTCCTGCTTGGGCCCTCAAGTCTTGCTGGGTTAATATTTAGTTGGCTCTTTCTGTTGCCTTTTTAGAAAGGTCTGGCTTCACGGTGAGGCCGGTGGCTGGATACCTGAGCCCACGAGATTTTCTGGCAGGACTGGCCTACAGAGTGTTCCACTGTACCCAGTACATCCGGCATGGCTCCGATCCCCTCTACACCCCAGAACCGTGAGTACCTACATTAAAGCCCAGGCTGGACAGAGACCACCACACCATAAAGTGGTCAATGATCACTTTACCTGAAAATGACTTAGGCCCTGTTTTACCTCCAAACTAATTTCTTTGAGCTAGTGAGAGTCATGTCACTCACCTAAAGAGAAAAGGGCTCACTGTAGGATCAGACTCCTCAGCTGGGTCCGTGGGGGCCCCTGATATTCCAGCTCTGGCTCGACGCTCTAGCTTTATCCCAACACTGAGCCATCTGCTTGGCCAGATCTCCATTTCTGATGAGGAAGAGAAGGCACAGAAGTGTAAAGTAGATGCTGACACATGGTCAGAACATGTGAGGCTCTCTCATTAGGAGGCCTCTTTCATGTGAAGGAGGTTCATATACACACACCATAGCAACTCATTACTAATCCCCTCTCATCTCTTTCATTACCTCCAAACTCAGAACTCTGTGCTTTGCTCTCCCTGCCATTTTAGTTTCTTGAACACTTCTCTAGTCCTGCCCGTCACCTCCAGATATAGATGAGGTTTGTGATTCTTCCCTGGTTCTGTCAGTTTTCTTTTGGGGCTTTTATCCATTCTCTCCTGGACAATGGGTAAGCTAGAAGTGGGGAGAGAAGCTAAGAGGTGATGCTATACTGCTCTGACATGGGTAGGAAGCAGGAGTAAGCTGGGAACACCCACATGTTAATCATTTGGCCTAATCACACGTGGGACCGTACAGTCTCCAAGTGTGAAATGCCCTGTATCATATTTCTTTGAGTGTTTTAAAATATGTAACAAGCATTTACTGGGAGACAACTACATGCTTGGATTGTCTGGGAATGAGACAGCATTCCTGCCCTTCCAGGTGAATGGTGAAGACAATGGTTAGCGTACAGACAGACAGACAGGGAATATGGTGTCAGGTGTAAGTGCTTCCGTGAAGTGCTAATAAGTGCTGTGAAGACAAATGGGGAGGAGATGGAGAGTCCTGGGTGCTGTTTTTTTGGATTGGGTCAGGACACCTTCTTGGTAAACAACATCTGAGCAAAGACTTGAATGTGTATATGATGGGGTGGAGAATTTCGGGCCGAGAGAACAGCAAAAGCAAAGACCCTGAGGCTGGGAGCTCTGGGGTTCTTTTGCCTTCCTGAGTTCCATTAAAATGAGTGCCTTGCTTTAATCTTACCCCGCCGTTCTTCGGGCCACTCAGGGTATCGCTTTGCTTATGATGCTGCTTTACTTGAATGCACTCGTGGTTAATGGGTTGCCATGGTCTTCACTGGGGAGCAGAGAAGATTTTGAGGTTCAAGCAGTTAAGTAGCTGGTGGTAGTAGAAGTGAGCAAGGGTAAGTCAAGTCCCTGAAGCACCCCTCCTTTTCCTAGACGGGCATAAGGCTCACAGTCCAGGTAGGTCCCTGTCAGGTCACTACATTTTTTTTAAGCTTTTTTCAGCTTCCCTGAAAGTGTTTTCAGGGTAAACAAAGGTTACTTATAGGACCCCAGACATTTGGAAAAGAAATGCTTCTTTCAGCGGAGTGAGTGCTCAAAGAAGCACTGTCAGAGTTAGAAAGGCAATCTCTAAATCTAGCCCAGAGGGTTTACAAATGGCCCTGTTTACAAATAGAAGGCACTTTGTTAGTTCCCTTTGAATAACTGGCCCTCCTGAGACTGTGATAGCGTGCCAATAGGTATGCGGAGAGAGAGAGAGGCAAAGAAATGAGATTTTAGCCACAGAGGATAATGTGTTACATTTTTACCAAAGTACTTTTGGCCAATTCATTCAGCAAACATTTATGTGCAATGCCAGGAGGGCAGTGCAGTGGATTCAGAGATAAATAAAATATAGTAGCTTTTTTTTATTTTTTATTTTAAAGTAGCTCACATTCTGGCAGCGGAGATAGAAACAAATAATTAGGAAATAGTGTGGTTAGGGTTATAATTAGTGTGTGTACAAAGCACTGGAGAGCACAGAGGAAGGCACAGTCCTGAAAGGCCTTTCAGAGAACGTATAACCTGTGTAGGGGTCTGGAAGGATGAGCAGGAATTTCATTTTTGTACAAGGCTGGATGGGGAGGGAAGGGGAGGCTTTGCAAGTCAGGGGAAACAGCAAGTGCAAAGTTGTGGAGACGTGCAAGAGGCATACATGTGCAAGGCTTGTTAGATCAGAATAGCCAGGGTACAGTTTATGTATTAGGGATGAAATGTATCTTCAGGCCATGTTATAAATGATCATTTGTCCAACTAGGACATTTGGACTTAATTCTGTAGGCAACAGGGAGCTATCCACGGTTCTTAGGCATAGTCAGGTAAGTGTATTGGAGAAAAATGACTGGGGGTGAGGGCTGGGGAATTGTTGAGAATGAACAATGTGGAAAACCAGCTGGGGAGCTCACATTCTATGAAGGAATATAGTTCATAAGGTGTGGAGCTAGATGAGGTCAGAGGTATAGTACAAGAGGGCACCTATTTAATGCCCTCTTAACACCATAGAGATGGAAGTAACAATATCCAGTGACTACAATAGGGGTGAGACGAGGGGAGGGCCCCTAAGCTAGGGCTAAGGTTTTTGTTTGGTAAGCTGAGTGGAAAGTCATTTCTAATAATGACTGAGAATATTGGAGGAGGATCAAGCTTGGAGGGAAGAGAAAAGGAAAGAGGGAGGGAAGAGGAGGATTTGGGTCTGGGGTATGGTGTCTGTGAGGTGCCCATGGCTGGAACCTCCAGATGGAGAAGTTTCTGGTAGTTACAAATAAAGATTATAAGCTCAGAAGTGAATGTAAAGCACCCACAATAGATGGAGTAGTTATTTTTCTTCCAAGTCTCCTATGACTGCACAGATAAGAGGAGACTAAGTCAGAGGATGGAAACTTGGGATTCACTAACTTGGGGTTGTTTTTACAAGCCCTTTAGTTTTTGTGGGTTTCATATCACTCGTATTTTTTTTCTTTTTTTAGACAGAGTCTCGCTCTGTCAGGTGTAGTGGTGCAATCTCAGCTCACAGCAACCTCTGCCTCCTGGATTCAAGCAATTCTCCTGCCTCAGCCTCCTCAGTAGCTGGGATTACAGGTGTGCGCCACCATATCCAGCTAATTTTTTTGTGTTTTTAGTAGAGACGGGGTTTTGCTATGTTGGCCAGGCTGGTCTTGAACTCCTGACCTCAGGTGATCCACCTGCCTCGACCTCCCAAAGTGCTGGGATTACAGGCCATTCATTTGGTTTTTAAAATTATTACTTTATGAATAGGTAATACATATGCATAATTCAGAATTTAAAGTGCACTTAAAAGTATATACTGTGAACAGTGAGTTTCTTTCCATCCTCCGTCCCCTTGATACCCAGTGCATCCTCTCCAGAGGCAACCACTGCTACTAGTTCCCATTTCATCCTTCCAGAAATATACCATGCAGACAAAATTCTCTGTAAAGATCTTTTTAATCCTTGTATATTGCGAAGTCCTAAGTCCCTTCTCAGCCACATAGTTTGAATCTATGGGTACTATACTGGGAGGGCTGTTTCCTGCCCAAGCACTTTCACAGGCATTGTCTTTGTAATGAAATCCCATTTCCTCCATTGAAAACCAACTAGAGGGCAGATTCTCCAATTTATGAAGTTCAACTTGGCTACTGTGTTTGGTGCTTGTACTGTGCTTCCAAATAACTGCTTTCAATTGCTGAACTGTTGTAGTGGAGGCTGCGCTAATGAGACAAAGGTGAGCCCTGAAGACCCAGTAGAAATGAGCACGAAGCAACAAAAAATACATTATCTGAAAAGAGAATTTTATTTTCCCTTTCAGTCTGGTAGAACATATTTTGCCATCACAGCTTTCAACACACATTGGATTTTAAACATATCTTCGACTTCTTTTTACATTTTACAATTTTAAAGACTCTGGCTTCTCTAAAGCTGGTACACTAGAAACCAAACCTCGCCTTTACACAATATATTCCTGCAACGGATCTGCACATGGACTCCCTGAATCTATAAAAAGAAAAAAAAGTGATGGCAGATTAGACTGGTTTCCTGGGGGAAAGTTTT
This sequence comes from Hylobates moloch, assembly GCF_009828535.3. Lineage (NCBI taxonomy): Eukaryota > Metazoa > Chordata > Mammalia > Primates > Hylobatidae > Hylobates > Hylobates moloch. The sequence goes on from NW_026652287.1 coordinate 72,029,132, forward strand.
CTGGCCTGGAAGACAATAAAGAACTCCTGGCAAACTAGTGACTTCTGGTTTTCCTGGTGGGAGGAGTTGCTTTTCTATGCATCAATGCCTGGATTGAAAGGTCACTGTTCTGCTAGAAGAGGAAATGGACTCTTGCTTTTTCTCCCTTTGAGCAGCGCCTGAGGCAATGAATCTGCATTTCAGTATTGCCTGGCTCCATGCTTTGATCGGCTGTGACTGCAATGTTCTCACTAATCGGGTAATAAAGTTTGCAAATGATTTCCTTAAAAAAAAATCAATTGGGCCAAATTCAAAGTTATTCCAATAATACCTTCCCTCTCACTCACTGGAACGAGAGGGAAAGATGCAGAGTTCCAAGTTATGTAGGCATGTGAGCATCGCCTGGCATGTGTACAGTGGCAGAACAAAATCGTGAGAAGTTCTAAATCTCCCTGATCTCGTTTTTGTCTCTCTGGGAAGTCCATTGTGTGCTCTCTCATGCTATGCCCTCCGTCCACCTCATCTTTTAGAACAGGGTTACTTGCAGATCCCAGGCAGAGAGGGTGCAGTGTATCAGGAAAGCAGTCCTCCTTCAACCCTGGGTCCTGTGGATCAGGAATGGAGAGTCAGGCAGAAAGAGAAAGAGAGAGAGAGAGACAGACAGACAGACAGACACAGAGAGAGAGAGAGACAGAGATAGAGAGAGAAAGAGAGAGATAGCACAAACCCTGGCAACTAGCAGTGTGTGAGCGCCTTAAGGTTCATGGTCAGATGTTTCAGTGGTCTGTTTAAAAGGCAAAGTGAGGGCCCCGTCTGCTAGGTAGGAACGATAACTCACAGTTCTTATCACTGGCTGCTAGCTTGGGCCGTATGGGTGTGGTGTTCTATTTCTAATGCCAAGGCGGCACCCTTTGCTGTGTTGTTCTCATTCCACACATCTCTTCTTTTCTGCCGGCGTCACTTTTCAAATCAAAGAGCAAACTTTCAGCATTGAGGAATAATTCAGGGCACCAGTGACTAATATTGCAACTTATATTGCCATAATACAATGAAATAATTTGTGTTGAGGAACATCTTTTTTGTTGCAGTTGACCAGTTTAGTGGCAATTAATGTTATTTTTAAATATAACTGTTTAAAGGCTTTGCAGTCAGGTGATTTTTCTAATTGCCGCTGTTTAATTTTATAAGAAAAATAAAAGTGAATTATTTCTGACACATTTTTCATCCGTTTCTAAGTAAAGTAAATGAATTTTTTGCTTATTAGGAAAACTTGGTTGCTCCTCTCTTGATTGAACAGATGTCTCTCACTAGGTCCATAATGAGAGGAAAAATGTGAATTTTTTCTTTCCCAACTTTTCCTCCTTGTTCCCACTCGAGAGGTTCTGGGACTTGGGCCCTGGCTGTTGTTGGTGTTTTTAATATCAGGCCTTGCTGAAGTCGTCTCAGCATGGTCTTCCTGGTTTAACCTGCATGCCCACGAGCTGTATTTAGCTTAAATGTGTTCTTTCCCATAGGACATGTGAGCTTGGTGCCAAGCCTCCTGCTCATGCACCTGGCTTTATCCATAGCACTATTACCATTCTTGCTGCCCAGGATTGCAGTGCAGCATTATTACCGGTGATTCTTGGAAAATGGCATGTTCCCAGAAAGCTGGTCATCTGGCCTACCTTTCCTGCTTTGTAACTGGTGCGTATACCCTCAGTTTGGTAGCCATCCTCTCCCTTAGGAGAAGTCTGGTTTGGCTATACCGAGGGCCAGTTAAGATGTTAGAGGCCCCAAGACCTGAAAATACTTTAATTCCTTCCATCCTTCAGCATAGATAATCTTGACAGCAACCACAACAGCAGTAGCAACAATACTTTTACTATGAATAGCAAACATGTCTCCTATATATCAACTGGACACAGGTTTACTGTTAATAGCACCAGACACTATTTTAAGTGTTATGTATGGACGAACTCACCTAATACTACAACACTTTGAGTTGTTATTATTATTATTCTGAGTTTATAGATGAGGAAATGAGACACAGAAAGGTTAAGTACATTGCCCAAGGTAACACAGCTGGTAAGTATGTGAGTCAGGGTTTGAGCTTCATGAGTAATGCCAGCACCTGTGGGCTTAGCCACTATTTCGTTAATCAGTAACACTAAACAAAAATACTCAAAACTTATTTGTATGCTGAAGCTGAACAGCATTTTTGTTGTTGTTGTTGTTTTCCAATGGCACATTTTGTAGAAGGGATTTGAAAAGGCTGCTTTCTTTTTTTTTTTTTTTTTTGAGACGGAGTCCCACTCTGTTGCCCAGGCTGGGATGCAGTGGTGCGATCTCGGCTCACTGTAACCTCCGCCTCCTGGGTTCAAGCGATCCTCCTGCCCCAGCCTCCTGAGTAGCTGGGATTACAGGGGCCTTCCACTACGCCTGGCTAATTTTTGTATTTTTAGTATAGATGAGGTTTTATCGTGTTGGTCAGGCTGGTCTCAAACTCTTGACCTCGTGATCCACCCACCTCGGACTCCCAAAGTGCTGGGATTACAGGAGTGAGCCACTGTGCCTGGCCTTGAAAGGGATACTTCCTTACTTTTATTTGGTGACCCTGATTTGCCAGAACCCTAAAGACTGTTTATGGCTGTTATATAGCTTAGTGCTGTGCTGCCCCATCCAGTCCTTGGCCCAACTTCCAGGCTCCTTAGAGGCCCACCCTCCCCTTTGATCTTCACAAGGTCACAGTTGGTCTGCCCCATTTATCAAGAGGAGGAGGCATCTGCTATCTCACTGGGAAAAAGAAGGGGACAGCACCTCTCTACGGTATTGAGCATAGCTTATATGCTAGGCTTTTCTAAGCACTGCAGAACATGGCCTAACCTCTGTCCTGGAGAAACTTACTCCTTCTTAAGTGATAAAGTACCTTCTCAAAGGGCAGTAATGCAGATAGGAGACTGTTGTGTCCTCAGGCAGAAGGACCTAAGTACTGCTCCCCCAGAAATGTAGGCCCCACTCTCAGCTCCCAGTGTGACTGTCGGCAAGCCATTTAACCTCCCTGTGTGAGCGATGATGAAATAACACTTTGATCTTTGGAGAGAAAAAAGCTTTATAAAAACACCAAATAAGTCCACCCTTACTCGGCACCTCTTAAATTCATGTGAAGGGCTAATGTGCCTCATAAAATTCCAGTGCGTCCTTAGTTACAAGGCCACATTCCTAGACCTGGACTCCCAAGTTTTCAATTGTAATATTGTGTCTAGTTTTGTGAAGTGCCTAAAGCAAAAATAACCCCTGAGATTTCTTATAGAGCCTTTGTCTACAGAGCTTAAGCATTCTAACAATATACATTCTATTTTTTAAAAATCCTATACATTATTTAAAATGTGCAGTTTGAAACCAAAATTGTGTCTAAGTGTCTGCTGGAGCCCTGTTTTTGTTCTTTTAGGCTGTTTTCTGTAGTGACTTGGGATAAAGCTTCAATGCTTCAGCCACCCTTCTTTTTTTTTTTTTTTTTTAGCGGATTCAAAGCAGGATTCCTTATGTCACTCTCCCCTACCCCTGCACCCAGTTCTGTTTTCCTTGTGCAGAGCCCATAATCCAAAATTAGCACCTAGAAGCACCTGGCCCAAATCAAAATTTATATTCCTTCAGCACTCTGTAGTCAGGGAGAGGTTCATTATGTATTTTCAGGTGTGGAAGACTGAGATGACCAGGGAGAAATTTTTCCAGGAGTATTTGCATTTTTAAATTGCAAGTTCAGAAGAAGAAATCCAAAATGATTGAATTTTATGCAAGAAAGAGGAATCACTGTTCATACCTCTTTACTACCGTGTAGAGAATTGCGTCTATGGATGGGCACAGAAGCACCACAAGAGAGAAGGAAAGAGGGAGCAGACGTTTCCCACACACATTCTGTTTGTCTGGCATCATCCCACTCATCTCTATTAGGTGGACAGGATTGTCACCATTTTACAGATGGCAATTCCAAGGTTCAAAGAAGTCTGGTAATTTCCCTAAGGTTACACAACTAGAAAATAGCAAAACCAAGTTCTGGTCCAAAGCCTTTATGTGACACTGGAAATTAGGAAAACCATACTTGAGTTTCACTTGGATTCACTTCTGTTTGGAGCAACAGAGCCCCATCATCACCTGCTCTATTCAGTTGAGTTAAAAAAGCAGTTATTGAGCATATCTTATGTGCCAGGCTTTTTTAAGCACTGCAGACCCAAATATGAACATGGCCTAATCTCTGTCCTGGAGAAACTTACTCCTTTTTAAGTGATAAAGTACCTTCTCAAAGGGCAAAACTTATTCATGTATGATAGGCTTAGGTATAAATACAATTTAATATAATAAGTAATAATACCTAACTTAACGGGAACTAAGATTTTCAATGCATTCTCTTACCACATTGTTTAATAATGTAAGAGATGGCTGGGTGTGGTGGCTCACGCCTGTAATCCTAGCACTTTGGGAGGCTGAGACGGGCAGATCACCTGAGGTGAGGAGTTTGAGACCAGCCTGGCCAACATGGTAAAACCCCGTCTCTACTAAAAATACAAAAAAATTAGCGGGGGGTTGTGGCAGGTGCCTGTAATCCCAGCTACTTGGCGGGCTGAGGCAGGAGAATCGCTTGAACCTGAGAGAGAGGCAGAGCTTGCAGTGAGCCGAGATCAGGCTACTGTACTCCAGCCTGGGCGATAAGAGCGAAACTCCATCTCAATAAAAGAAAAAAGAAAAAATAATGTAAGAGAGAAGAAATCTTACAATCTCCATTTTATAGGTGAGAAAACACTATGTCTGTGCTGTCCAATATGGTAAGATGTGGTTATCTACATTTGTTAATTAAAATTAAATGAAAGTACACATTCGGTTCTTCAGTAGCACTAGCCACATTTCAAGTGTTCAGTAGACACCTGTGTCAAGTGGCTATTATATTGGATGGTGCAGATACAGAACATTTTTATCATTGCAGACTGTCCCATTGGACAGTGCTGCTCTAAGTAATTTGCCTACACGAGAATATGAGAGATGAACTTAGGTCTGACTCTAGGGTGTATACTTTTGACTGTTGTGTTATATTGCTTTCTTAATTACACTGAACTTGGAGAGGTGGAGAGAAAGTTAAATATCTCTTATTTCTTCAAGAAATAAGAAATACTTCAGAAATGGTGGGTGTATTAGGTCATACTTGCATTGCTATAAAAAATACCTGAGACTGGGAAATTTATAAAGAAAAGGGGTTTAATTGGCTCGCAGTTCTGCAGGCTGCACAGGAAGCATAGTGGCATCTATTGCTGGGGAGACCTCAGGAAGCTTCCAATCATGACGGAAGGCAAAAAGGGAAGACTTCACATGGCGAAAGGAAGAATGAGAGAGAGAGTTGGAGGGGGTGTGCCACACACTTTTAAATGACCAGATCTTGGGAGAACTCACTCACTATTCCGAGGACAGCACCAAGAGGATGGTGCTAAATCATTAATGAGAAATCCACCCCTGTGATCCAGTCACCTCCCACCAGGCCCCACCTTCAACATGGGGGTTTACATTTTAATGTGAGATTTTGGCTGGGTACAAATATCTAAGCTATATCAGTAGGGAGCTAGTGACATACCAACAGAATTTCCATTGCACTCTTTCTGTGGTCCCTCTAAGAACTGGAAATTGTTTCTTTTTATGCATCAGGAAAGTTTGTACTTGCTATTTGATTGCCTTTTTCTGGAACCAGATGGTGACTTTTGCTAGGAGTTATTCTAAGATTATGCCTTATTTACTTTTAAGCCTCAGTTCCTAATATAGCACCTGGTACAAATAGGCACACAATGAACTAAATTTTAAGAAAGACAACTATAATATCTGCCAGTCTTAAAAGAATTGTAGTAAAGGAGAGAAACATCAGTGCACCTCCTTGTGATTCCTGAGGGGAAAAAGCAAGGAAGATTTTCTCCAGGGCAACATCCAGGTTCCTGGCTTTATTAAAAAAAAAAAAAGGTGACTTTTTGTAGCTATACTGTGATAGGGATATAAGAAGGAGTGATCATAAGAATTGCCTAAAATCTTATCTGGGTCAGATTTTACAGTATGCTATTTTAAATCTAAACTAAAGAAACTCTGTATATGGCTCCAAAACAAGCTCTGAGAAAAAGTTGCCTCACTACCAAGTTAATTCCCCTTATCATCTTATGCAGTGAAAGCAAACTAAGTCACCTGTCTGCAACGCATCCCAGTGTGTTATCCCACATTACTTGCATTTACCCACCAACTGTTGTGTGAGAGCTGAAAAACGCACCCTATTTTGGCTCCCAGCTCATCCTCCTGCTTCCTTTTATTAATGCAAAGTCTTCACCTCTCCCGCTCATCTCCCTTTCCTTCTCTTCGTGATTTAGCTAAAGTGTTGGCTTCTGTGTCATTTAGAGCAAACAAAACCTATAGAAATATGTTTTAAAAGACAGATGTGCAGATTTGGGATGGGAAGCAAATGTTGGATGCTCACTCAATTCCTCGTAAAGGCTTTAATTTACAACAAAAATAAAAAGGAGTTGTTCGACACGTAGTGTGAGGAGTCAGCTTTGAAAGCTGATAAGCGGAGAAAAATGCCAGACTCATTTTGAATTTGAACTTAACAACCAGAACCCTTATTTCTTCATAGCAAAATGATGGCTACTTTCTTGGACTGAGTTAAGAATTTCCCAGAGACGTTTCGCCGAGGCTCTTTTGTGGATCTGTTTCTGCAGGCTTTAGAATCCCCCTAGCAGGGCTTATCAGAGAAGATTCCAATTTAGAGCAGCAAAAGTTTAGTGTCTGATAGCAGCTCTTGCTTTTTTTCTTCTTTTTTTAAATAAAAGGAGATATGATGTTTTACAGTGTTAACAGCTTTGAAAGGTCTTGTATTTCCAGTGAACAGAGCACGTTTGTGAAAAGGACTCTAAAAAGCAGTATTCAGGCAAAAATGTATCAAAGGGATGGGAGTTAAAAAGAGAAAAGTTTGCTGATGTAGAGATTGGAGGCAGCATGTACTGACAGGTGCAATTATGGCCAAATAATTGAATCTTTTCGGAGAGATCTGGTGAGATAAGGCAATAGTTGTGAACTCACATCGGAAACCTGTTCATAATTAGATACTCAGGGGTTCGGCTGTGGATGATACAACCAAAGTAGGGATCTCAAACTACTTTACATGCAGGACACAGCACAGTGGCATTTGCACTTTGTAAAATAGAGTTTAATAGCATAATTCCAGCCCAACAGACCTTAATTGGTACAGAGGTTAGAAGGCTTTGCAGTCTGCATTCTCCTTCAGACTCCCCATAGCCTGGAACCCCTCTCTGCCCCAAAGAATGGAGGTGACTTCAGCTTCTAAGTCCTCTGGTCTCAGAGAATCTAAAAAAATGTGAACTTTTCAAAGTTAATGAATTGCTTTTATTAGTAATGTTAAAAATCTTTGCTCTTTGGTTGAAGAGTTTCCAGTCACTTCAATTTCCTTCGTCTACATGTACCTTAGCCAAATACAGTGGGATAGAGAACCATATGGTGTTTATTTCTGAGAAAGTTTCACCAAAGACATAAAATATAATAAACTTGTTCCTGGTCTTGAAATATAGGTGCTTAAAGCCTTGGCCCCATGACATGCTGTGTCCACACTTTGTTCAGGAATCTGAAGGGAAGTTCTTTCTCAGGGTCTCTGCGTGGAAATGGAGCTGAGAAGAGGGCACAAGCTAGCAAAATAGCGCACGATCATTTCTACTTATAACAGAGCAAAGAGTATCTCTGAGGTTCTGTTAATAATTCTGCTAGACATCTCGCTTCAGGCTTTCATTCTTAATGAAATAATATAACTTACTCTGCTGTATTGTATGACTTTTTTCTTCCAAATTTATAATTTATTTTATCCTCTTCTATGTGTAGTTAGATTACTTGTCATTGTAATGGTATTAAAGGTTCTTAAGTTGGCTAATGAGTTACAGGTTTCTGATAATGACGTCTTAACACTCAGGTGATAGCTCCTTTTTCTACCATGGAGAACTGACTCCTGAATGTCTTTGGATCTCTAGTACTTTCCTAACTGCTAACTTTTCACTTTACTTTCTACCAGTAAGCTTTTGGACTCCATTAGTATCTAAGTAGACAGAAGACTGTCTTTTGGATTGGCCTTCTTCAAGTATTTAACAAGTTCAAAGGTAAATTCTGTACTGCACCAAGCATCTCCCACCACTGTAGCTTTGACCTACCCTATTCTCTTCTTACATTATGAAGCATTTAGCACAGTGCCTGGCTCATAGTAAGCATTCACTATAATTGTTACTTTAGTTTCTGCTCACCTTGCTTATGTCAATGAGAGAATACTCATCATCTTCAGTATTTTCTTGGAGTTTGACATAGTGACTAATTTAAAATTATTGTTGCCACATCTTCTGCCTGGATCAGTGGGAGTTCTTTAGCATTTACATCATGAGCCACAATGGAGGTTTTCAGATTTTTCCATGGTAGGTTACTTGATCTTAATTCCAATACTGGTGCAGGTGGCCTGACCTTTTAAAAAAATTGATCACAAGAATGAGTCCATGGGGTCCACTCCCGGCTTAGAACTATTGGACTTGTAACTGAATCAAATGCACATGGAGAATGAATTAGTTACCCATCTACCTCTCAGTCACCACCTTTCATTATTCTTCAGTATCATGATGTAATTTTAGTGGAATTAAACTTGAGCAGCTCTAAATTACATAATCACATTCAGGTGTAGTTTTAAGGACTAGTTGCTTGAAGCTTGCTAGGAGAGCTCCTAAAGTCATCAGTTATCACAGTGAATCTCAGCCCTGGCTGTATCTTATTATCACCTGGTGAGAGTCTAAAAAAAAAAAAATGCTCAGGTTTATCTCAGGGAGCCTGACTGAATTAGTCTAAGGCAGGGCCTAGCCATTCGGTATTTTTAAAATGCTCCTCAAGTGATTTGGAAAGTTGAGAAGCACTGAGTTGGAGGAAAAGAGACTTACGAAATACTGACTACATTTTTACTTCTGCTAGCTAGCTTGGCCAAACTCTCTTCCTATGGCCTAAGCTATGTACGTCCCAGCCCCTTTCTTGCTTACACCATATCTACAAATTGAAACAACAGAGAGCAGAAAGAGTGTAGCTTTGGAGTTCAAAAAATTTGATTTCAAACCTTGTCTCTGGGCTGGGTGCAGCGGCTCATGCCTGTAATCCCAGCACTTTGGGAGGCGGAGGTGGAGGATCGCTTGAGGTCAGAAGTCCAAGACCAGCCTAGACAACATTGTGAGGAACCACCCCCCCACCCCTGCCCCTGACATTTCTACAAAAAATTAGCCAGGTGTGGTGGCATGCGCCTATAGTCCCAACTACTTGAGGGGCTGAGGTGAGAGGATCGCTTGAGCTCAGGAGGTCCAGGCTGCGATGAGCTGTGATTGCACTACGCACTCTAGCCTGGGCAACAAAGGGAGACGCTGATTTAAAAAAAAAAGGAATTGTCTCTGTCTTTGCCAAACGTGTGGTAGCCTAGGAAAAGATTCTTAGATTTACTAAATTTTAGCTTCCTCATTTGTTAAGTTGGAATAAAAAGTTTCTCTTATTTGTATTTATTATTCCTTTATAAAACATGTAAGGAAAGATTCAGTTACCAACGTGACATGAAAACATTTAGCACAGTACTTAGTACATAGTAGGAGCTCGGTATATTCTCTCTCTCTTCTTTATTTTTCATTTCTTCATATGTAAAATGAAGGGCTTGGATTACATTTAAATGCCCCTATACCCTAAAATGCAGTGAATCTGCTTCTTTGCCATAAGCAATGTGATTGAAGAATAACCACCTCTATTCCTTTTTTTTTTAAAAACAAATTCAGTTCAGTTCATGTACAAAAAAGGAAGTTATTGATACTGTTGACAAGGGATGAATTTGGAGTTTGTTTCAGTATCCTGTCCACTATTCTCAATTGGCTGTCCTTTCAACCTGCTCTCTATGAAGTAACTGGCCAAGGTTGGGGATATGGTTTGAGTTGTGGGAATAAGATGTTTTGATTGAGTGATGCTATCTGTTTTATGTAGGCATCAATCTTGGCCATTGACCATCATTCATTTGCTTCAACTGTGTGACCATCCAACATACTTTATAATTGTAATAATGGTAGCACCTGGTATTTGTATTCTAGCACCTTTTGAAGTGATGTATTTCAGAGGAGTACAAGTGAAATCAAAAATATCTTTTAATTACTACCTAGGTAATTGGTGTTTCTTTTAGGTCAATAATTTAAAATGTTCCTGCATCTCAATCCATTCCCAGACAACCACAGGGGAATTCATTCCATTAAAGCTTGGTATCATGGAATGGTTCATTATTCATGGCAATGACTCAGGAAGGCATCTGCCATGTATTGTTGTGAAAGATACCTGTCTTTTGCCCACTTATCTGGCTCCAAATGAAAGCTCAGGCAAATGAGAGAGGTTCCAGCTTCTGTTATTACCTAGTTCAGGCTAACCAAAGCAGAAAACTGGGAGATTCTTCTAATGTGTTGTCACAAGACAGTTGCTTATATTAGAGCTATAAATCATCTACTGGAAAAGCTACTTTGATGATGATGACAATAGAATCCTCTGCCGTTACCCATTACCTGGCAAAGTGTAACAGAGTTGCAGTGCAACTTAAGGGTTAACAGCAAGAGTTTAAAAACATGACAAATTGGATTCAAATTTTGCCTTCCTCACTATCTATACCAAGAAATAGCAAATTTTTTCTATAAAGTGCCAGCTAGTTAATTATTTTAGCCCTATGATCTCAGTCAGAAGTACTCAACTCTGCAGTGTGGTCAAAAGAAGCCACAGATAATATACAAATGAATGGGCATGGCTATATTCCAATAAAACTTTATTTACAAAAACAGGCAATGGACCAGATTTGGACCATGGCTGTTGTTTGCCTATCCCTGATCTACAGGATCCTGTGCTAACAAGTTACTTTAATTCTCTAAGGTTGTTTTGAGAATAAAAGATATAATGTGTACAATAAAACACTTACCATGTACTTGGTGTATAGTAAGAGCTTGAAAATAGTAGTTGCTTTTATGTTATTAAAATATTGTATATCATATGTTTTAAGTGCTGTTGATTATGAGATGCACTGGGATTTCGGACATATTAAAATGATTAAAAAGTCCAAGCATCGATGAAATGTAGTAACTAATTAATTATAGTGACAAGGTCTTATTTAGGATTTTAAGTCTTGTTCTACCAGTGGTAATTTAAAGCTTCTTATATAACACGTCTTTGTGATGTCTTTCTTGTCAGAGACACATGCCATGAACTCTTGGGACATGTTCCACTACTTGCGGATCCTAAGTTTGCCCAGTTTTCACAAGAAATAGGTCTGGCGTCTCTGGGAGCATCAGATGAAGATGTTCAGAAACTAGCCACGGTGAGTTCATTTTCAACTTAAAACCAGTTCTATTTATGTCCATTTGTAAGGTAAAGAAAGCTTCAGGATTATTGACTATGAGTTACAGGTAAATGTTCTGGAGAAAACATGGTGAACTTACCTTTTCCTATGTTGTATTCTTTTGAAGCACAATGAGTTATCAGCTTATTGACCACCAAAAGATTTGTATTTTATCATTCTTGTTCAGGGGTCAGCTAGAGATAAAGGGAGTAAACATATTAGGTTTGTGGGTCGTAAGGTCTCTGTCAGAATTACTCAGCTTAGCCACTGTGGTATGAAAGCAGCCACAGACAACAACAAATAAGTAAATAAATGAGTGTGACTGTGTCCCAATAAAACTTTATTTATAAAAGCTGGTGGTGGGCCAGATTTAGACTGTGTGCTGTGGTTTGCTGACTCTCACAGAAATATTAGTAATAGTAAAAGGTAAACATATATTATAAAGTAGGGGTTGCACCTGAAACTATCTCTGATTATTCTATGGTTGTAGTCAGACATAATTTGAGTCAACAAGCAGTATGACTGAGGCTCAAAAATTATTCTAAGTACAAAACCAGGAAAAGATTTAATGGATGTTATAGTATCTTCCTAAAAGTGAAGTTCTTCTGAAAACAAGCAATATGAGAGGAAAGGTTTAATGTTGGCTGCTACCTTTAAGATGCTGAAGAGCCAGATCTAGCATGCTCATATGCTGTACCCTAGCTCCATTTCTAAGGGCCCAGGAAGAGAAAAAGCAGTTTTAGCCAACCCATTACCTACAGGGACCAGTCAGTTAGCCTAGTGATGAAAAATGCGATCTTAAATTGTATGTATTCAGCACAGGTACACCACAGTGGCATATTTGATATGCAGGAATATGCTTCATTTCTGCCCAGAAATAAGTTTTCTCCTAGATTTCTTAAAAACACACAGACCTTTCAGTACATCTTTCGTTTCCTACTTTTGATAAAAATATAGGAACTGGGAGATATTTCTCAACTAAAAGATAAATAGCAATGCAGAAGCCATCTAAATGGCAAGAACCTCTGGGATCAGTATGGAGATGAATAGGCTCTGGTGGGGGCTGTGGTGGACAAGGGCAGCATGTCTCTTGTATAGCAGGTTCTCAGCTTCTACTGCTTGTTGCCAGAGATGGGATGCAGGACTTTGTGTTGCTAGAGATCTCCTAAATTTTTTAGAGAGACTGGCAATCTAGATTTCTCAATGAAATTTAATGATTTTTAAATGTTGGCTTATTAAAAAAAATCCCACCGTTATGAGCTGAAGAAAATATATTTGTAGACTGAATCTAGATCTTGACTTCCAATTTGTAACTTCTGGTATAAGGATTGTATCTCATTTGTACTGGCTATCCATCACAATATAATAAATTATCTCAAAGCTCAGTATCTTAAAAAAACAAACATCTATTATATCAGAATTTTTATGGTTGGAAATTTGAAAGCAGCTTAGCTGAGTGGTCCTGGCTCAGGGACTCTCAGGAGGTTGTAGTCAAGATGCTGGCTGGGCCTGTAATTGTCTGAAGGTTTGGGAATTGGCTTCCAAAATGGCTCACTCATGTGGCTATTGGCAGGAGGCCTCGGTTCCTCACCGTGTGGGCCTCTCCTTAGGCTACTTATGACATGGACACTGGCTTCCTCCACAAGAGATGAGAGAGAGTGAGAGCAAGGAGAAAGCTGTGATGTCTTTTGTGGCTTGATCAGATGCTGTTCACACTGGCCATATTCCATTCATTAGAAGGGACTCATTTCAACCCACACTCAACTGGAGTGGAATTAGTTTTCACCATTTAGAGAAAGGATTGTCAAAGTATTTGTGGATATATTTTAAAACCACCATATCATGAGTTGTTTAGTTCTGAAACCTTGGTTCTGGTTTTAAATGCCTTGTTTTGGAACCTTTTCTGTGTGTTTCAAACTTGCCTTGAAATTTTCTGGTTTCAGTCTTTGACTCCCTTCTGCCTATACCCTTGATCATGGAGCAAGATGTATTGCTCAGTTGTCTGACCTTGAATAGCCATAAACTGATACTCAATGGCCGGGCTGTGTGGAGCTGACGTGTGTGTGGGTACGTGCATGTGTGCATGTGAACGTGTGCATCTAAATAGAGGAGAAGAAGAAATAAGGCAGGAGTTTATGGGTGTAAATGTAGGTGGATCCTCGTGAGTGCTGTTAATCCTTTTTTTAAAACAGTGACATGAATACTGTTTTATTGTCCTTTATTTTTACAGTCCATCAAATTATGACTAATTAATTTCATCATCCAAATTACATTTATAAGGAATATGACATTGTCCTCCTCACTTTTTGGAAATTTATAGCTTATATCAACAAAACAGATTTTTTAAGAGGATAGTTTGTATTGAATCTTTAAAGATGAGAAAAGATAGTCAAGTGGAAAAGAGTGAAAGAGGGAATAGAGGAATAGTCTTAGTCAGAATAATCTCTCTGGTTTGGCAGGGATGTGTTCCTTTATGGGGGCTCTGGGGTATGATCCGTTTTGTTGCTTTTTCCACCTTTTTGAGGCCATCTGCATTCCTTGGCTCATGGCTTTCTTCATTCCTCTTTAAAGCCAGCAACGCTGCATCTCTTTGATCTTGTTTCTGTCATCACATCTCTCTCTCTCACTGACCAAGACTGGGAAAGGTCCTGTGCTTCTAAGGGCTTCTATGATTAGATTGGGCCCACCCGGATAATTTATGATAATCTTCCCATCTCACTATATATGGCCATCATCAACATCTGCAAAGGTAACATATTCACAGGTTCTGGGGATTAGGGCATCAAAATCTTTATAGGATCATTATTCTTTGTTTCTACTTTTACACTTTCTGGAAAAAACAAATACTCATACCTTGAAATCTATTTTACTAGGCCAGCAAATTTGTAGGATGAATAAGTTTTCTTTAGGAGCTTACATTCCTTAAGATAATTCCAATACTCTTGGCCTTGGGTTGCTTGAGCTCCAACAGCTAAAAACACTTCCATCTAGTAGAGAACATTAGGCCATTAATCATGTTTCACCATCTCTTTTTCTCTCCCTCTCTCTTTTATTGTCCTTTCCCTGAAATGTACCTGCTTTTTTGCAAAAGCCAATTTAAACTACCAAGTATTCTTTAAATGGCTAAAGGATCCTAGCTACCATGAGGTAGGGACAGGGGAAAAAAAAAGAGGTGGTAGTTTCTTTAAGAAAGTCACAGTCTAGTACCCCAAAATACAAAAAACCCAGAGTCAGTATTATTTTTTATTTATGTACATGAGTAGTTATGTAGAAGAAATGGATTTAGCCGAATATTCACCATGTGTGAGTGAGTTCTGAGTTCAGTGTTGGAGGCTGGGCTTCAGGATAGGGGGCAGGAGCTAGAAGAGATGGTCTTCTCTATATAGGTCATGGGTAGGAAGGATCAAGTGTCCACCAAGGAGGCCAACCTACCTGCAGTCTTATGATGACTTTGAAAGTTTAAAAAAAGGTGTAAACTTGCAAAGGACTTAACATAAATGCTTTAAATGCAGTGAAAAATTTGGGATGGAGTAGGGGTGAGTGTTTGCCTCACCATGGTTTTGCCTGATTCACTCATTTCTCTTTTCTTGATATTGATTTAGCTCCCACCCCAACTCACTCTGACTTTCTGTCTCTCGTGAACCTTCCAGTTTCAAATTTTCCCAATTCTATAGACTGCCTATTTACTTCGAATAGTGTTTTGCAGACTAAAGAGAAATTTGGAAGGATTTTTCCGTATGATGTGGAGAGTATGGAGGAGGATAGCCTCACACAGTGTGAGAAGGGTAAGGGAGATTGTTCCTGAAACGATACTAAAACTGCTATTGACTTCAAGAGCCACATACCATCCACCAGTTAAAAACAAACTGAATAGAAAATTGCCAGAAGATAGTCTTGAAAAAAAACACACACAGATTCCAACCAGGCAATTTCAAAGTAAGCCCTGGAATATATAACCTGTTGGACACCAGGCATATTAATGAACCTCAAACCATATACTGAAACTAGAAGGCAAATTTAAGGACCCACTTGCAGAAACAAAAATATTAAGAGCTCAGGTCTTACGGGCAGGGATAAAAAGTCCATGGCAGGGGGATAATGGTAGCTAGCAAGGCCAGATGGGAAATAGAGGCATTATTAGCTGATTTCCTTGAAGTTGTTCACATTAAGTCTTCTGAAGAAGTAGAGGAAAATGAGCAATGAGATGCACCAAAGGAGAAAAATCTATAGAGAGGACAAATGGAAAGCCATGGAAATCACTATTTACGCAGAACAATGAGACAGGCCATATTACTCTTTGACTCCAGGTGAGATTTATATTATTAATGATTCTCTTTCTATAGTGCCTGTTTTTCCTTGTTTAGTGAATTTAAGCACTTATGAAAAAGAGAGTCATGCCTAGTGAAAGCAGACACATAGTAACTTTCTGTGATGTACTGTCAACAAATCCGTATAAAGAAGAAAACAACCTCCACTAGGACTAATCGGCACCACCAAACTCTTTGTCCAAAGCAGCTTTTGAACTTCTTGGTCTGATTTTCTGAGGTACTAGACTATATTGCCTATGGCTCTTCTATCTCCTTGCTATATTTCTATGGAATATTGATTTTGACATTTTAATAATGCTCAGTTTTGAGAATAAAGCTGTCTCTGCTGTTTAATGTGGGCAATGGTTTCTATGCCCGGAGAACCATTTAAATGAACTCTTTTGTATCTGAAGAAAGTGATGACAATGCTTAGAAAATGTATTTCAAGTGCATTGTTATACATGTAAATAATTTGCCCTCTGGTGGATAATAAGTAAGACCACTGGTTGTGGCAGCATTACTCTTTTTCATACTCATCATAGCTGTCCAAGGTCTGTGTGTGATAGATATGCAAAAATATTCCCAATAAAGGCTGCTCAGAGTGTGTTATAGTTTTGAGACCAGCTATTTACCACTGTAGCACTAGTGGAAGTGAATTTAATAGATTAGTGTGTATGTTAGGAGTTGTAAACTTAAATGTTACTTCAGTGGCCAGCTAGGTAGCACACATGTGTGAAATAGCCCGATACAAGATAATAAGGAGTATCAGAGCATGTGGACAACTGGAGAATGTACATATTATGCTGAAGGGCTTCAAATTCCAAAACTAAAACAAGACAAAAGATTCTTTGTCTGCAAGTGGTGTCTGCAAAAAGCTGAAACAGAACTACAAGGCTCTCAATTCTCTGTCCTTGTATCTAAAATTAAATTCTACCTTAGACTATACTATCCTTGAGGGACAAGCCCATGCTAGATTCTTCTTTATATCACATTGTACATTCTCAGTTACTGTTTTCTGGACAGCACAATATTTTTCCTAAGAAAAGACAGCTATTACAGTGTTCAGTAGAGATAAGTATCTTATCGCGTTGAGAGGTGGCTGCCTTTGAGTTATAACTTTAAACCTGTTACAAACACGACTCTCATACATATGCACTGAACATGTGTCAAAGATTTATTTAAAACCCATTAACGAGGGAAGGAAAAGCAGTATGGTAAATCTAGTTCAAAGAAGAATTTGAGGGACCAAGAATATATAGTCACTGAAGGAAAGAATCTTGAAATAAGATGCAAAATGGTTAATGTTCTACAGGACAATAAAACCATAACCTTGAGGTTATCTTTTCTACTGGGCAGAAATTATTTGCATGTCTTGTGGACAAAATAATTTGCAATTTATCAATCTTCACAAATTAACATTGAACTTTACAGTCTGTGGACCCTAATCAATAATAAATAGGAAGTCAGACAAAGATTATATCCCCTGGATCAGTGCTTCTCAAACTGTGATGTATACGAAGTAACCTGAGGATTGTGTTAAAATGCAGATTCTGATAGAGTGGGTCTGGAGTGAGGCCTGAGACTTGGCATTCCTGACAGATCTCACATGATGCTGATGCTGCAGGTTCAAGGACCACACTATGGTAGCAGGAAAGGTGGGTGGCATTTTAGACATGAGGATCCATTAGACAGTAGGAGAGTATGTCTTTCAAAAGGCACATAGTAATCTTTCATCCTTATTTCCATATTTTGCCTGCTTTTCTAACAACTGGATGAACAGGATATCACCAGATAAATATCATGCAGTATGAGATGAGTGTATTTATGACTTACTCAAGCCCTGAAAACAGACCTTTCATCTATGAGAGCCACGTCATTGCTTCTGTTTTGTGTCTCTGCTCTCATCCTCTTCTGTCTGCTGTTTTTCCATATGACTTACATTATTTATTTTTATACAAATACACAAATAGAAATTTACTGATCAGATGAATTTAGGAACTAGTCCCTGAAATATATTGATTTCCCTTCCCCCAAATGTTAGAAAATGTAAAGGGGTATCTTTCTTCAAACAGTACATCCCATCCTATGATGCAGATGGCTTCAATTCAGTCTATTCATTTCTCATATCATAAAGGCATTTGAAACAGACAAAGCTGTGCATCATCTGTGGGGGAAGCAATCAGTGTGAATACACCACAGATGTTTCCAAAGCAGAATAAATCGGCCTCTGGCCCAGTTGAAATTTTTCCTCCACAAGAGTTTTAGGTGATCCATTCAGTTCTGTCAACCCTGAAACATGTTTACCTTCAGTTTCTGATTGAAAGATTCCTGTTACTGGGTCTCGGTAATGCTGATGAGAGGAGTCTTGGCTAAGGGTAATGAGGGAATAAGGAGTCTTTCCCAGAACCGGTTCCTGGAATGTTAGCCTTATGAAATGGCATTATGAGTTCTGTAAAAGGAGGGACCCATGGGCAAATATATTTGGACAACACTAGCTTAAATAAACAGCTTCGTGTTCTTCTTCTTTTTTTTTTTTTTTTTTTTTTTTTTTTTTTTTTTGAGATGGAGTTCTCTCTTGTTGCCCAGGCCAAAGTGCAATGGCATGATCTCAGCTCACTATAACCTCTGCCTTCCAGGTTCAGGTGATTCTCCTGCCTCAGCCCCCCGAGTAGATGGGATTACAGGCATGTGCCCAGCTAATTTTTGTATTTTTAGTAGAGACGGGGTTTTTCCATGTTGGCCAGGCTGGTCTCGAACTCCTAACCTCAGGTGATCCATCCATCTCGGCCTCCCAAAGTGCTGGGATTACAAACTTCTTAGAACCTTTAATAACATAATATGTGGAGTGAATCTCCAAAAGTGATAAAAAGTTATTTTTCTAAACTTACCATATCTCCTTCATTTGAAGGTGCCATTGGTTGTAAACCATATTGTTAATTTAATAGTGGCTCTTTTTTTTAGAGGGAAAAAGATTCAGCTAGCTAAATTTTTGATATTGTAAGGTGAAGCTCCATTTTGGAAATGTTAAAGTATAAAAAAAAGTGAACTTGAGAATTGTTGGTCAAAGGGTACAAAGTTTTAGATAGATAGAAGGAATAGGTTTTGAAGTCTATTGCACAGAAGGATGACTATAGTCAATAATAATGTATATTTCAAAATAACTAAGAGAGTAACTTTCAAATGTCTCACCATAAAAATAGTAGGTAGGTAAGTGAGATAAATGGACACGTTAATTAACTTGGTTTAATCATGCATGTCACATACAAATACCAAAACATCACATTGCATCCCATAAAAATATATACAACCATGATTTGTCCATCAAAAATAATATTAGAAAAAGATAAATACCATGCAAGGAGGGTCTGGCTGTTATACTCCCAGCCGAGAAAGAAAGGGTGGCCAGTGCTTACAGTTATAAGCAGAACCACAGATGTCACTGGATGAGGGAGGGGGAGAGAGACAGAGACAGAGAGAGACAGAAGGAGAAGAGAAAGAGACAGCAAGAGACAGACAGAGAAAATGAGAGTACACTGTAATCGTAAATTAGAAATTGGTTCTTTATCTGACCAGGAAAAGGGTGGAAGAACCGTGGCTACATCTGAGCTCCGATAATGGCAAGGCTAGAACCCTAAACATTTAGATACTGATTGCTATGGAGTGCACTTGACAAGTAATACAAATCTTAGAAACAAAACAAAACACAAAAAGGAAGAAAATACATTATATGGTCACAGTGATCTCCTTTTATAAAATGCATATTAGCATCCCAAGCTTTTAGTATTCCAAGAAACACATTTTAGGAGATATCAATCTAGAATTTTTTTGAAAGGGTGAAATTCATTGTGAACATGACCAGACCATCAGCTATTTTATTTTATTTTATTTTTTGCAGGAAGGAAGTGTCAGGAAATTAATAATACAGGGTTCTGTTTGTACTTTCCTTGATTAAAACAAATAATTTATTTGTTCCAAGTAAAAGAATTTGCATTGATTGGGACTTTTGGTGGTCATGAATCACATGTATTTGAATTTTCAGGATAACCAGTACTTTCTCATGCTGAGAGTTGTAATGAAATGTACAGTCAGTCTTAAACTAATAATCAACTATAATTTATATTAGAAGTGTAATTATAAAGGTAACCTTAGTTTATAAATTGCTAATTAATATTTTCCTGCCTGCTGAGGATATTAGCTTGTTTCCTGGTCCCTCTTGTCTTTGCCTACCTGGCTGGGGATGGGGAATCTTTGGATTCTAAAAGACTTATGCACAGCTGTAGTTCTTTCTGAACATGGATGACATTAAAAATGACCACTTTAGTATCTCTACAGAAAGCTTGAAATAAGCCTCAGGCTTATTTATTCCATGTAGAGTCTTTGAACTAGTTCAGCTGTTTGGATCATTTGATACAAAGCTGACAAAGGGCTGGGAGGAATGCACTTTTATACTTTCTTAATTGAGCTGTTTGTGTGGATGATCAGTTTGTGTGTTATTTTTAAGAGTAACTTAATTAAAAGTTAATAATATCTATTCCAAGTCATTACTTTCACTTTTATGTCTGCTGTGCATACAGAAGAGTAGTAGCATCTTGCAAGAAGCACTTGAATTCTTTAACTAGTCACATAGACCTTAACTTCTGTCCTTTTTCACTATTTTCACCACTACCTTTTCTTGGTCTTTTTCTACCTGGGTGCTCTGAGGCCACACTTCCTGCTGACTAATTCTGTCCTGAGAACTTTGATATTCAGCCCAGGCTGTTTTGTTCTACTCATATGTGCGTGTTTCCCTTATGATATTTGTTGTTGCCATTATGAGGTGTTTGCCATCTATTTATATTATGATGAGAACACCACAGTCATCTGGAATTGGAAAACAAACAGGAGCTCTGCATTGCCCACTATGTTCAGAAACAAATACATTTGCAATCTGGAATAGTTATATATTTTTGCAACTCAAATCTTTCTTTGTTATTTAGAACTGTATGCTAGGGCTCTCAGAGAGCCATCATACAATTGCAGATGAGAAACAAAGCATCACAACCCTATTTTAGATATTTGGAAACTCATAAAGATAGTACTACCTTGGTAACTCTTCATTCTCTGTTCGTGTGCTGAGTTGGGTGCTGAACCCACCATGCTCTGCACACACTTCATTTTATCCATGCAGAAGCACCATAGTCAACAGCTGGGATCTCTCAGCACTCATCCGAGCTCAATGAAGATGCTGTCTGGGATGTTTGATGTGCAGTGTGTGGTGTGGTGCAATGTGGTGAAAAGAATCTGAACTTGAAGTTAGCACAGCTGGGTTTGAGTGTTAGATTTGTTACTTCCTAACCTTGTGCTCAGCTTAGGCACAAAGAAACAAATTATATTACCTCTTTTTGTCTCAAATGTCACCCTTCAAATGAAGATATTCTTCTACTGCCCAATGTTGTATAAGGAGTAAAGGAGATGGCATACTTTAGTGATGTACGTATGACATTATCTACATCATACCCAGGTCTGGAAATACTTTTCACCATTACCTAAAAAATTCTAACTGCACCAGAGGAGGTGTGCTATTGGATATATAATTTTTAAGTCATTTTAAGTTCCCCAATTCTCTAGTTTTTCCCATAATTCAAAAGTCCTGACATTGAGGACTTCTTACTTTTTCTTCTCAAAGGAAGCTAGAGTACATTCATCAAGCACAGAAGATTTCTGCAGTCATTTTAATTTCCATAAAGATGTACAAAAGAAAGAGTTTTCTGGTATAACTACAATGGAGTAGGCTCTCAAAATCTTTGAGTTGTATTAACAGAAATATGTGTGGTGTAATTCCATTTCTAGCAAAAGCAGAAAGAAGATGGTTGGGAATTTTTTATGAGCTAGAATAGCAGAGGTAATGTTATATCAAACTATAGGGATTTAATTACCCCATTCCACAAATGTAGTTTTCAAATAAAGGAGTCAAAAGGATTTCTAAAGCTATTCTTCTGAACTGTGAAATAAAAACCCAGAATACATTTAGTAGATGTAAAATGTATTACTGTACATTATGAGCCACCACAATGAATGGTATCACAATAAGAAACATGACATGAGATTGAACACACAGTGATTAGAAATCTCTTTGCTCTCTTCTTAGAAATATTGCAATTTGCTTAGAGTTTTATATGCTTGCCACTGTAAGGATGGGCATTTCTGGACTGTTTCTGATGGGTGAATTTCACACTGCGGAAACATCTCCTAGAAAATGGAAATGCTGTCATTTGAGGGCTTAAATCCAGACTAGGGGTAAGTAAGAAATGCTGTTAGGTTTGGGAAGAACAAATCACCTTGTGAGGGGAGTGCTTATCATTTTTTTCAGGATCTAAAAGTCTGTCCTTTAGAATGTCCATAAAAAATCATCTCTTCAGCAACGAAGAGGAGGCTAATGCAGGGTGACTCAGGGACTTCTTTACGGACGGGACTTTAAAGTCTTTACAAAAACCTTTTTTCCTCTTTCTTATTAAAAAGATAACATATATTTATTGTAGAAAAAATTTAAAACATAGATAAGGAAGGAAAATAAAGATCACTTGCACTATCACAACAGCAATAAACACTCTTAACATTTTGGCATATAGTCTTCTAGCTTTTCTGAAAAGTCATTTTGCCAAGTCAAATAAGAACTTAGTAAATGGAAGTTCTGGCATTGGAAAAAGGAGCATCAAGGTGTGCATCCATTTATCAAACACTTGTACTGTCAGGAGAGTCTTTATCTTTTATATCCCAAGAGGAAAGAATAAATTGGGTATATTCTAGAAATATGGGGTTTGTGACTTTCACTCAACTAAGTTGCAAAGTGTTTTAGTGAACGTTATCTGTGGTGAATGAGTTTTGTTTGCTTTTCCTTCTTTGTTTTGAGAAAAAATTGAGCAGATACCACTTTTTAATTAAAGAATTGTTTTCCATACATATTTCCTCAATCTTCAAATTTTCCTTTAGTTCTGTCCCCATTAGTAAGAGCTATTTTCATCCAGTCTAATCAATACTCACCCCTTTCATTGTTCTCATTTTGAGTTTAGATCATAAACATACGTCTGTCAGTAGCAAAAGTATTCTAAAGCTCCCCCACTGCACTTGGTCCCAGATACTCATACTGTTAGGGTGTAAAAGGGAAACTGGAATCCATAAAACAAGATTAACTCTACTGTATATGACACTATGCGGTTTTCCTGAGCTGTGCAGCATAGGGACCTGCTAGTGAGGCAGTATAGTATAGTGGGTAATTCAGAGTGCAGGTTTTGGGGTTAACTTACCTGGGTTTATACCCAGGCTCTGTCACTTACTGGCTGGATGAGGTTAAAGAGAAGATTATTCATAACACTTGTTAAAGAATGGTAAGGAAGACTTTATGCAGGACTATCATGATAGGTGCAGAAACCACTGCAATGGGGTTTTGCAGTAGGGGAGAGAGATTGGGTTCAACTCCTGATACAACAAAGAAAAGTAAGAATTTATAGCTAAGGAACAGGGTTGGGGAGGTGGTGGTCAGTGCATGGAGAGTTACTAAGAGGAAACCTCAGGGGCAAGGGAGGATTCTGGCTAAACTGACCTAACAGGACTCTTGTGGAAGGCAGGCCAGGATGATTCAGACATCATCTGGGGAAAGGTAGGGGATGAGGAATCTGATCAGATACTGAGGGTGATCAAATATCAAGGGTGATTCCAGTCAGATATTGAGGGTGATCAAATATCAAGGGTGATTCCAGTCAGATATTGAGGGTGATCAAATATCAAGGGTGATTCCAGTCAGATATTGAGGGTGATCAGATATCAAGGGTGAGGGATTCTGGCTAAATGAAACAATTTAGTAGGATTCTTGCTAACATTGGACAATGTAGACATGAGCACAGAAGCACCAAAGTCAAGGTGTCGCTGGAAAAATGGCTCAGAGAAACCTGATTAGAGTTTGGTTAAGATAAAGATCTTTGTCAGTAACCTTGGACAAGTTACTTAACCTCTCTGTGCCCCAGTTTTGTCATCTTTAAAATGAGGCTAATGATACTATACCATCTTGTAGAGCTGTTGTGAGAAGTGACAAGATAATGCATTGCGAAGCTGCTTAGCACAGTGCTAAGCGTTCAAAAAATGCCAGCTAGCATGTTTCACATGACTGTACCCTCAGACTTCTGGGTGGCCATATCAGAAAGCACTCATGTCCAGGAAAGGCCCCTGGAGGGTTTCTTACTTTCTTCTGTGACCTTGGGTAATCCTCTAACTTTCAACAACTCACGTTTCCCCTTCTGAAGTGCAGACCATGCAGTTTATATTACAAAATGGTTTTAGATGGAGATAGCATGCTACTTTGCAATGTAAAGTGTTTTAACCATAAATAATAGAGGTAAGGCCTCCCCTAAGAGATGTCGAGCTTCTCCTTGGAGATGGAGGAGGCTTCCCCTGAGTGAATAGCACACCTCCCCGCGAGCACAGAGAAAGGCAAGTCACAGGAAACAGCTTGGGGAAAACAAATGAAAAAATATTGTTTGTGCCAGTGAAGGCCTGTGAAAGATGAATTCCTGACTAAACTTCTTAAGCAGATTAGGAGTGATGCTGTTCATAAGTACATGCAGCCCTCCCTGAATAGCGAAATAAAGCAATAAATTTGGGGTTTCAAATCTTGGCTGCTCCTCCTTATGAGTTCATGCTTCTGAGAACTCCAGCCAGGTGTTTGCAGTTTGGCTGTAAGATGGCTTCATTAATATACAAGTATGCAAAGAAGCCATTGGAAGAGTTCCAAAAGATGTTGTTTGCTCTAGTTTTGATGTATTTTGGATATGTCTTCATGTTTGTTCACAGGGGTCCTATGCTGGTGTCTAACTAGCAAAGTTTAAAAGTTCTCTGTAGAAAACAAGGGGATGTACCTTAAAATGACATGCTTTAGAAACATCTAATTGTTTAGCTCTCACAGAAACTTTTTTTTTTGGCTGTTCACTTTTTCCTCTTTCAAATCTAATTAAAGAGTCTTAGTTCTTCCAAGAAAAAAGCCAACAGTATAATAGGCAAGGTAAGGGCATTGGATTTTGCTTCTTTGGAAAGGTGTTCTAGCAAAGGCACACTCTTATTGTATTCCTATTAAATATCTTTTCCACAGCGCTGATAGAATCAGTTATGGCCCATTCATTTATTCATTAAGTAATATTTACTGAGCAACTACTATGTGCCAGGACTTAGGAATTCAATTGTTAAACAGCTAGTCCTACTTTTTGGGAGCTTACAGTCTACCGAGGGAGATAGATAAGTGAATAGGGACTTTATAGCTTGTGAAGGCACAGATAGAAGAAGGAGGGCACTCACATCAGGTTCAAGGAGCAAGATGGCTGATCAAAGGTGGCTTCCTGAGGGGAGGCTTCTCTCAGCAGTCAAATTGGTAAATTTTAATTTGCTGTTACATATGCTTACTGGTAGAATAGATGTTAATACTTCAGGAAACTTTTGCATCTAATGGGCTATCTCTACATTGGAAAACTCCTTAGGTTGAGATTCAGAAACTGTTGACCTGTAATTAAGGCCATGCTTGCCTAATCACAATGTAATTTCTTTGCAGAATCGAATCCTGAGATGGGATGAGTCAGCCACACAGATAATGCTGTTCCTTATTGTCCTAGAGCAGGGCATCTTCACCTGAGTTATAGCTCTTACGTTTATTTAGCATCTGACGTATGTTCATTCATGTGAGTCTCACAATGGCACTTCAAGGGAGGCAGGACTCATATTATCCCTTAACGCAGTCCTGGTATTCATTCACATGATGCTGCACACACATTTGGTGCCTAATACAACTTTGGTGAGGAAAGGAATCCCCATTTTATAGGTGAATAAAGGGAGGCTCAGACAAGTTAAATGTTGTGCGTAAGACCATAACGCAGAATCATGGCAGGGACTGAGCCATTAGTTTTCTGAGTCCTGGTCCAGTCTAGCAAACTACTTCGCAGTTTAGGGTGTTAGGGTAAGTTGTGACCAGGTGAGACAGCAGAAGCCCTTGTTCATTGTCCTGGAGAGCCAATTTGTTGCTACAAAGTGGATTTCAGGGTCTTTACATCATGCAATCCTCTAAAAAAGGGATTACAAAGCAGCATCTTCTGGTCTGGCTAATATCTGAGCAGTGTGCATGCGTGTGTGTGTGTGGGTGTGTGTGTGTATGCCTGCATCTTGCTTATAGTGTAAAAAATTGCCTATATTTACACATCAGAGGATATCACATGACATCCAGATTCTTAGCTTCTCTCAAAAACAAAAAGAGAAACAAAAACAAAACCAGCTTCTCTGGCAGTCAGATTGCTTTATACCAGTGGCCAATTGATCAGAGCTGAGTTGCTGTTGTTCCCTTAGATGGGGTTCATGATCCTCCACTGGGAAGTGGAACTTCATCTTCAATCACCTGCCTGTCCTGCCTCTACTGATTGATTAGGGGAAGGGAAAGAGAAGAGAGGGATTATCATTCTAAGCTTGGCATTGTCATTCTGGCTACCAGCTCTCTTGGTAGCCAAAGCCAGAGAGTAAGTTGGCAAAATAACTTGTCATGAGACACCAGAAATATTTCAAGTCATCATCCTTTATTGTCTCATGAATTTTCACTATCCTTTACCAAATTAATTTTGTGTCCATCAAATAATGCAAACATAAGTAGAATGCTGTAAAGTAATATTACATAGTATTTTGTTTTGTGCTTTGTAATATGGCTTTTTAATAGAGACACAACGTATTATATTTCTAAACTAGCCTCATTGATTGTAATCTCAGCTCTCTTGAGCAGTGCTAATTAGAGTGCCATTTCCAAATGGTGAGACTAAGAGGACTAGTCTTCCTTTGTGACTTGTTTATAGTGTATGTTCTTCATTGGCTTTCAACAGGCCTGTGTTATGTTTCTTAGGATATCCAGGAGTCACAAAGGAAATGAAGGCACCTACCCCAGGGCAGGACATGGCAGAATGGCTGCAGGAAAGCTAGACAGACCCCTGTCTTTTCTGGCACACACCAAGCTCAACTATCAAGAACACGATTTAAACATCAATTCTAGGGGCCTGTAATGTTCAGTCACTCTGGGGACAGAAGGAAGATAGTGTGGTATGGTAAAAACAGCATAGTCTTTGGGGGTTAGGCACACTTGATTCCAATCTACTTCTATTACCCTTAAATTTGCAGAAGTTACTCAAGCTGCATCTCAGTTTCCCCATCTTTGAAATGGGGGATTTAGCACTGGCAAATAATAAAACTTCAATAAGTAGTAGTAATTTTATTTTCTCCATTTTACACACAGGGAACCTAAAACTCAGATAATATCTCCAAGGTCAAGTAAATGGCAGAGCATGCCCTTGAACCTTGGTCTCTCACTCCAAAGTCAATGCTCAAACTACCACATTACATCACTTTCATAATGTCTGCCTCTCAGGGTTGTTGTGAATATGATGTAAAGTGCTTAACACTGTGTCTGGTGGAGTGCAGGCTTCAGTAACTGGCAGTGATTATTATTAGAGATAGGTGAGCTCAACTGAGCTTAAATGCCTTCTAGAGGTTCAATTACTAAAAGACCCTCAACGTGACAGGGACCCCAGTTCACAGGTATATCTTTTCAGCCCCATTTACACATATAGATGCTTGGTGTCAACTCTGAGTATGAGAGATGATGATGCTAGTGGTGATGGTTAGTGACTAGAAAAGAAACATGACTTCATTAATAAAAACTTAAAATAGAAGACTGCTCAGTGCAATGGAGTGGCAAGAATGACTCTCCCTGTCAAACATACCTTTCTCGTCAGTTTTCAGACATGAAATCATCTTCCAGGATTCTCTGTCTTGCCCGGAGAGAAACAGGCGAGAAAGTGCAAGCTCCTTAGACCTAATGTCTAGGAGGGAGTTGCGTTTAGTAATGCAGGAATAAAAATAAGATGACCCTCTAAAAGGCAGTGGTGACTACCCACAGCTCATGTGGGAGTCAGTAAAAACCTCATTTTTCATGCTAGCATTCGAGAGCTGACCTTTAAAATCACCACATCTGGGGAGAATGTGTGATTTGATGCAGAACATTTTAGGGCATGCCAAAGGATGAATGGCTGAGAATGCGCTCATCAGTTTTCTTCTTTTTCAAGGAGCTCAGAATTGCTTAGATTATAAAAGTCAGTTCCTGGGCACTGCCAAAGCTATAGCATTTGCATAAGCAGGTCTTCTGTGCAAAGTAGATTAAGCACATATATAAATGGAATGCTGATCCATGTACCTGATATGAAAATGATGTGTACCTGTGTGTGTGTGTGTCCATGTCCTCACAGTGAAGTTTAGCTATTTCAAGGTAGCTAGTTATGTTAAGTTCAGCAAAGGGTCATTTGGAAAAAGATGGAATTGCTTTAAAAGAAGAGCCAAACTCTGTCAATTGCTTTGTTATGGAGATGTTGCCCTGAGGCTCATGCACTATTTCTAAGGTCCAATGAGCGAGACTGCTGAATATAAAACTAGCTTTTGATTTGTGAAACGCAAAATACCTGCAGGTCCAGAAGGAATAAAGTAAGTCTGTTTGTATTAATAAAACCAATTTTTAAAGAGCCATGGAATTTTGTAAAAAACAGAATTGGATGGATGGACATCTCACAGATTCATCTCCAAGAAAAAATAGCATCTGTCTGATCTTGTGTTTCATCATCTGCTAAATGAAGGTCTGGACAGTGATGCTGACAGAAATTCCTCATAGCTGCTAATTCTGAGCAGGTTGGGCTGTGAGGCACTTTGGAGCTTGGATCTGTTACAAACTCGTCCATTCTCTAGCATTTTCCCTGGCAACTCTCCAGTTGGCTACAACCTTCAAAAGCAGCAAACTGAAAAACTTTCCCCCTGACATTTCTGGATGAGAATCCAGATGTCAGAATCAATGGGTCTTCAGAGTTGCTACTTGTAATGAAGGAGACCAGAAACCACTTAACTACAAAACTGCTGCCTAACTTCTATAGGAGCTACCTGCCAACCAACCTTCATCCATGCTCCAAAAGGCGTGTGGTGTCTTAGGGCCTGACTGTGGCAAGGAGGCTGGTTCCACCCTTCCTCACTGACTTGGGGACCACTGGCTATTGTTTAAAGGGAGTAGAGAGAGAGGTCAAAGAGCAGACCTATTTCTAAACCTATAAGTGAAAACCACTTTGATGGCTACTGTAGACTTTTACAAAGTCTGTAATACTGGAAAATTGGCTGAGGTTAGTAATGACTCACTCAGAAGGCTGGCATTGACTCTGTTGGCATGGCCTGCCGGGCAGCTCTTCTTGCTTATCTATTTCCTCCCTCCCTCTCTTCCTTTCTTTCCACCTTAACTATTTGCTGAGTACCTTACGCACGTCAGGCAGGATGATAGAGAGCAGGAATTCAACAACGACAACAACAACAACAACAATAACAACAACAAAAGTCAGACCCTGTTCCTGATTCCAGGAAGCTCAGGGTCTAGTGGAGAGGACAGTCAGGAAGACTGGCAGTTTCTGTGTGGATTCGTATGGGCTACCTTGGGGATGGGAGGAGGGCCACCTAACCTGCCAGATGGACACGAATCAGACAAAGGGGCTGGATAATGACAAGAGCATTCCAAGCAGAGAGAACACAGTGTGCAAAGGCCCAGGTGGAATCTGCAGAGAGCAGGATCAGTCTGTGCAATTGCCACTAGTTCCCCATGGGGTGGACAATTGGGAGGAACAGGGTTGAGCAATGAAGGTTGAGAGAAAGCGGTGGCTAGACAATGGAGGGCCTTTTCTGCCACATAAAGAAGTTTGGACTTTTACTCTAGAGCAGTGAGACAATGAAGGTTTGTCATTGGGCTACTAGATGGTTGTCATGACCTACCACTGAGTCTTGGAGATGGGAGTATCTTAGATGGATCTTGCCAGAGTCTTAAGTGTGGGCCAACTGCTTGGGTGGCACCAATGTCAAATGAATGCATGACATTCCTGTTAGTCCTTAAGTGAAAGGAAGAGATTGAGGTATATTTCTTTCTTCTTCTTTTTTTTTTATTTTAGAAAATACCATTAAATGCTGGTATAGGAAGTAGTGTTAAGTAAGAAGTCAGGTGGCCTTCTTTGCAGTTGAAAATGCTCCCAGATAAGCTGAGGAAGGGGCAATAAAACTGAAATGGCCAGAGTACACTTAAACACAATCACCCATTTATTCTTGAAAGCAACCCAAAAGATATAGGAAGCAATAGTTAAGAAACACACAGAAAAATTCAGACTAAAACAGCGCTGCTGAAAATCGCCTATGTCGACGTATTCTTCAATAAAAGTTGTTTTCTGCTGACACTTTTTTTTCTTCCTACGGATGTCCCTCTTATATTTGATGATCAATTTTCCACAAGGTTTGCCATAATGTTTCCTCAGAGCTTAGGTTTTTACATTTTCGTTCATTCGATGGCTGTTCTTAACCTAAGACAATGTATGCTGTTTTCACAATTCAGGGTCATCTTTTTCTAGCTGACAAGATGTTTCTCAAATCCCCACTCTTTTCTCCACTTGCTTTTTCCCTCTCTTGCTTTGAGGAGAATCACTGGTAAAAGAGGCCATCTCTGCTGGTCTCAGTGGAGCCTGTGATCTGGTACGTTCTGTAATTTGACTGACCTCCACCTTCCTATGTCGTGCCTTTTGGGTTCCCTGAAATCACCCCCACCCCTCCTAATACCTCAGGCCAGTGTCCTAGACCATTTACTTTTCCCAATAACTTCTTTTCTTGCAGTCCTTCTAAGATCCCATTTCTCCTTCAAAATTCGACCCAAGCTTCATATTCTTCACATCCTGAGACAGATAAGCAAAGATGATTTCAAGATAGAATGAGATGTTTGTGGTAGGAGTAAAAACAGGAGAGATTTATTATTATCATTAGTCTCTCTGTATCCCTATCGTGCCTTTCTTGAGCAGAGAGACCATCTCTTTAGCTACTTTTGTCATCTCAACTAGAGCTTAGCACAGCAGAATTTAGTACGTTTAATTTAAAAAATGTGATTTGATGAAGTTGTGACCTACTGATCGCTATGGACCAGCCCTAATGTCTTCCAGCTCTAAGTTTCTAGCATTTTTTACACTCTAGCTGGGGTAGGTGGTAAACAGGTGAGAGTGGGAGGGGACCCTGAGGGGTCTTCACCTTTTCAACAGCTTTGCTATGAAACCCAGTGAAATGGTGGGTTTCACTGAGAGGCTCAAAGAGAGTATATGGTAAAATATGAGAATAGAAATCTAGGTGTAGCTGCAGTTGCAAAAGGCATTTGGATCAGTGGTACTTGGAATCTATATAATGACTGCCTCCTAAATCTGTGAATGCTCGATTAGTGGCTTCCTATTGCCAAAGGGAAGCTTCAAGATGTGATATGAGTGGCTTGTTATTACAGAGCAGCTGCAGCCCCAGGATTGCACAGAACCATGTTAGTGAGGACTAGAACTCTGGACCAGCCCTAACATCTTCCATCTCAAAGTTTCTAGCACTTTTACACTCTTAATTTACATTTTACATAGGACTAGCCCAGGGCAAAATAATAGAGCATGAAAAAACCTATTTTCTGCTATCTCTTGAAGCCTAGTCCCAGAATTTTTTTTTTTTGAGAAGGAGTCCCACTCCTTCACCCAGGCTGGAGTGCAGTGGAATGATCTCGGCTCACTGCAACCTCTGCCTCCCTATTTCAAGTGATTCTCCTGCCTCAGCCTCCCGAGTAGCTGGGATTACAGGTACCCGTCTCCATGCCCAGCTAATTTTTGTATTTTTAGTAGAGATGGGGTTTCGCCATGTTTGCCAGACTGGTCTCAAACTCCTGACCTCAGGTGATCCACCCGCCTTGGTCTCCCAAAGTGCTGGGATTATAGGCGTGAACCACCGTGCCCGGCCCAGAAAAATTTTTAACTCAAGAATGCTTGCTCTGCAAAACAAAGCATTGGGGTAGTTGTTGATGCCTTAGTGTGATTTGGCTTTATGTGTGATCCTTAGGAGTATTCGGAGTTTAAATGATTGAAGAAACAACAAAAATTGATGTCTGATGGGAGGTTTGGATGAATGATGTTGGGATAGATATTTCAGAGGCAGTGGGACCTCCATAGTTTAAGCAATGCAGCCTCTGTTTTCACTTTCAATTCCCAATGTTGATTTTTATCACCTTAAAACTTCTATTCCACAGCTTCCTGTTTAGCTGTCAAGCCTCATTCTTATTTTAGTACTATTGTCATTTGCAATTTAATCATGATTAAGGAATCTTGGCTAAAGGTGGGAAAACACTTGCTGCTTGTAAACTGACATTTTGATGTAGCAAAATTCCAACTCCAGTAGCTGGGGTAGGTGGTAAAGGGGTAAGTGCAAGCGGATCTTGAGGGGCCTCTACCTTTCAACAATTTTGTAAGTGTATACATTGACATACTAGTTGTCTCAAAAACTAGATGGAAAAATGTTAGCAAAAACACTGTGAAAGGAAGGCTGTGAGCCACAGAGCCCTTTTTATGTGTTTTTTTTGTTGTTGTTGTTGTTGTTTTTTGAGACGGAGTCTCGCTCTGTCACGCCAGTGCAGTGGCACGATCTCGGTTCACTGCAAGCTCCGCCTTCTGGGTCCACGCCATTCTCCTGTCTCAGCCTCCTGAGTAGCTGGGACTACAGGCGCCCACCACCAGGCCCGGCTAATTTTTTGTATTTTTAGTAGAGATGGGGTTTCACCGTGTTAGCCAGGATGGTCTCGATCTCCTGACCTCATGATCCGCCCACCTCAGCCTCCCAAAGTGCTGGGATGACAGGCATGAGCCACCGCGCCCGGCTTTATGTGTTTTTATCTGCACTTACCAAAGCTACAGCCGCTGATGTTAGAACATCATTGAGTGACAGTCTTCTTTTCTGAGATTTATCTTTTTGTTAAGGTGTGGGCCCCTAATAGCACAGGTGCTTGCTAGACTTGCATCTGATCAGGATCCTGGAATTCCCAGCTTTATAGACATTGAGCCTTTATTTGCTAGATCATGAAGATGTGGCAGTGGTGGGGAGGGTGCAGGGGATGAAACCTAGAAAGGGATGGGGCAGTGTCAGTGGCTGGGGTCATGGGGAGCATAAGGTGATAGCTATTTATACTCATCCTGGAAATATTTCAGTATTTCAGCAACAGGAATGGCTGTGCCAGTGTGACTGACTGATAGTGGCCCTGTATCCATAAGTGCAGTTACTGATAAGAAAAAAATGCTGGATTTGTAGATGGGAAACTTGTGTGTGATTCCTCGCTCTGGCAACCACTAGTTTTGGAACTGGGCAAACCACTTGAACTTTGAGTCTCAGTATTCCCATCTATAAAATGGAAATAATAAGTGCTGTATCTACTTTACAATGGGAAGTAAGATAACATATGTGAGAACACTTTATTAAATGAGGAGGCCTTCTTCTGGTTAAGTTTTCCTATTATTTTGACATTTCTGTATAATTGATGAATTCTGTTCTTTAGTGATAACGTCAATATGAAGCGTTTATTTACTCAAACACCAAATATTTGATGTTTGAGTATTGATGAATCACCAAAGTATTGATGGACTTTTTGGGTTGGGCTGCTTTTTGCACATATTTTTCGTGTTCCCCTCCTAAGTGAGGGTGTGGGTTTGGAAGCTACGTAACTAAGCTTTGTTAGAACTGTGTACAAGATAAATATAACTAGGGTCTGAGGACCTGAGGGATTATCTTATAAGTGAAGTACACTAAATTTAGCGTATAACTTTTTGTTATGTTTGGCACATCTCAAACCAATCTCAAATCCATCTTAAAAGGGCCCTTTTAAGTTCTCTTTGATAACTTCTTGCTTCCTGCCTATGTGCTAGATCTATAGTTAATGGAATTCTAGATGTGGAATGATGTATGTGATTATTTTAAAATATATGCTACCAATATGCAAGATCAAATTTTTAGGGAAGGCGATAGAGAAAATATATCACTCAGTCACTTTCTCACTTGCTTACTCAGGAATTTATTTCTTAAATGACGTGTGTAAGCCAATATCCTGGAGAAAGTGAAAGAAGTAGGCAACTCAGGCTTCCTCCTAGAAGTTTATATGTATCATTTTAATCTAATTTATGAATATTCATGGACCCTCAGGAAGAGGCTGTGTAATTATTTCAAGGAGGGATGCAGAGGGAGTGAGAGGAGGGAGACAAAAGCGCCCTTCAGTAGGGAAATGGGAATAGTAAATTTATTTTCCCATCAAGTGTTCCTTGACAAAGTTGTACATCTCTTTAATTGTGACCTTAGCAAGAACTTCAGGTGCCTAATGCCAAACATAAGAAGGGTTTTGCAGAGTGCTTTTATAAATCACCAGGTGGCACCATTACATATTTTATTGGTGTGATTCCGTGTCTGTGGACTTGGTCCCTTCAAGCTTTTGCCACTGCCCATTTGGCTAGGCTGGAACTGCTGCGAGAATGGTGTACTACCAGTGGTGATCTGAAGATGGCAGCATTGGGCGACCTATCTCATTTTCCTAAGCACACTCACTGCAGCTCGGGTCCACAGCGTGTTTGGATTTCAGATTGTCACTCAGACTTTCTTCTACTTAATGACTGCATATATGTAAATGCCTCTGCCATTCTTCCATAAAAGAGGTCCGAGCTATAATTTCTGTTTTGTTTTTTAATGATTATATGTAATTATATCCAAATAAAATATTTATAAATAATTACATGTCATTAATAGTATGTAAAATTTGGAATTCATGAACACCAGTTGTGATGAAAGATACCCTTCAATTTGGGAGGTGTTAGTCTTAGTATTATTATTTGTTTCTGTTTAAAAGACATTAGTGGCCAAGAATCTGCAATTTTCTTTTACAGGTGTTCTTACAAGTTTCAGAGTATTTTTATTTTTTTGTTTTCTTGATACTAGGTAGGATTATTCATTTGGTAAATCTCTAGGGAATATATTATAGATCCACATCTGGAGAATTCTCTGAGGAAACCAAATTATATTTTCTTAAACGTTCATGAAGCAATTAGTTATCCTCAACTTCTGAAGGGTCTTCAAGGGGTCATCGAGTGCAACTCTAAGTAGGCTTTGCATTTAAAACCAGACTGTAGCAATGTGTGGTTGCCCCCTCCTCCTGATTAGTGATCATGCCCTGTGCGTTCTGAGGTCTTCACCAGTACTGAAAACAGAAAGAGAAAAATTATCCTGAGCAAGTGTGTGATTCAAATTTTGCTAATAACATAATTTCAGATGCAACTTACTATTTCTCTTTATCTGTTAGCCACACATGGAGCTGCAAATAGAAAGCTGTCTCAAACCAAAAGGTCTAATTCTCTAAACAGAATGGGCTGTAGAAACAGCATTTAGGGACATTCCTTGGTTGAGGACAACAGGAAACCAAAGGGAAAGGTAGATAGGGAATGAGCAGATGGCACTATGTAAGGCCAGAGTTTCTGGAAGGACTCCCAGATGAGGTCTGGGGCCAGAGAGCATTCTGAGTGATGGGAAGGAAGAGCACAGGGGCTCTTTCCCTCTGAGGTTGCTCTGATTCTAGAAGCACATTAACCAAAGACACACTGGGTGAGAGATTTAGCTTTGAATCTTTAGTTGAATTGATGCAGACCTACCTTTTAATTCCTACCTAAACTAGAATAGTTTGCCAAATCTATGTGAAGACTGTGTCTATGGCACACCAGATTTTTTCAGAGGCTCTCTTAGCGTGTTTTGGTTCAGATCATAAATGTGACCATGAATTACGTATGCATTGATTCGGCATAAAAAAATTAAACATGTGCTTAATAGGCTGACCCAAATGCTCCTGTAGCTGGCTCTGAATGTGTATTTTGGATGCTTTTGAATTTGACAGCACATTTTTTCCACGAGCTCTTCTATATTCAATGTTAAGGCTCCAAGGATTTCATGTCAGGTGTTGTAAGTGCAATATAAATTAGGAAAATCAGCCAAAGGCACACTAAGAAGATACTGTGACATTCTAGTTTTCCTCCATTTTAGACTTCTATTTCTCCATTATTTGGTTGTGAAGGAAAATTATGCGTCTATTAATTTTTTATCTAGAAACTTTAAAATGTGACAGATGTTGATGTCAAGCTCCTTAAAATCCTGAGCTCTAGATCTCTTAAATGTCACTGTCTAGACTGCTCCTGGGTAAATCACTTCATCTTCCTCAACTTGAATTTTCCTTTTGGTAAAATAGGAGAGCTGAACGTCCAGGATGCTTCCAAGCCTTTGTGCTATATTCTATGACTGTATGATTACTTCCCTTCATTGCACCCAGAATTATGCAAATTTTTTGGAGGATATACTTGAAGGCTGTATTTTAGCTTTTCAACATGTATTTACATTTTTTATCTTGGTTCTTCTCCTAAGGGCTCTGTGATATTTACTTCTCCCAACCCCCTGCCATCCCTAGCCCAAATCATATTCCTGTTCACTCACCACTCTTGTGTGCCACTGCCTTCTAGCTGGTCTGTTTCCACTCACTATTGCTGCCCTACAATCTATTTTCCATGCAGTACCTCCATGACCTTTTGAAAGCTAAGTTAGTACATGTCTTTCTCCTGCCTAAAACCCTTCAGCAACTTCCCATTGCTCTTGGAAATAAAAACCTATTCCTGCCTCAGGGTCTTTGCACTTGCTGTTCCCTCTTCTAGGGACATCATTTTCTCTATATCCTTGCACGACTGCCTTTTTAATTTCTTAATGAAAAGCTGCTTTTAAAGCTGTTTGCAGCTTAAACATTACCCCTTCACTGAAGCTGTCTCTGACCCCTTTTCTAAAATAGTCACATTCCCTTCTTAATATTTGACATATTATATGGTTTTGTTATATACAGAATGTATTCCACCTGACATTATCTGGCTATTGATTTTTGTTTTTGTTATTGCCTGTCTCATCCCAGTAGCATATATGCTTCATGGGATCACAGGCTTTGTTGCCTTGTTCATTGCATATCCTTAGCATCTAGGGCAGAGTCTGGCATGTAATAGTTGCTCAAGAAGTATTTGTAGAATAGGTGAATGAACGAATGGATGGATGTCACAGAATAGATGAATGAATGGATGGATCGATGTCACAGGCAGGAAAACTACAACCCTGGGGTTGGAGTCACATAGCTAATTAGAAGCAGGGCTCAGACTAGAACTTGGATCCCTTTGTGTGCTTCTTTCTTACAGGTCATTCTGCCACATGCCAGCTTAACTTAGAGATCATTAATTCATTCACCATTTATTTCTTAACCCAGTGCTTATTGAGCTCTTGTTATCTTTCAGATGCTAGTCTAGATCAGTTGTTCTCAACCAAGGATGATGTTGCCCTCCTGGGAACATTTGCCAATGTCTGAAGATATTTTTGGTCATTACAAAGGGGGTGAGGATGCTACTGGCACCTAGTTAGTAGAGGCCAGAGATGCTGCTAAACATCCTACAATGTACAGGACAGACTCCCACAATTATGTAGCCTAAAATGTCAATAGTGCTGACTTTGGAAAACCTTGTCCTAAATGAACAGATACCTGCTTTTGTGGAGTTTATAGTCTAGTGTGGGGGGATAGATGATAAGCAGCACATATCATGCATACAGAAATTGCAGTCTATGTCAAAAAGTGGTTCATAGAAAGAACGAAAATGTGGAACAGAGTAAGGAGGAGTGCCAGTAGGTGCTGTAGGTTGTAATGGAGGGTAGGAAGGGCTGTTACTTTATTTTATTTTATTTTATTTTTGAGATGGAGTTTTGCTCTTGTTGCCCAGGCTGGAGTGCAATGGCACGAACTCAGCTCACTGCAACTTTCGTCTCCCGGGTTCAAGCGATTCTCCTGCCTCAGTCTCCTGGGTAGCTAGGATTACAGGTGCACCATCATGCCCAGCTAATTTTTGTATTTTTAGTAGAGACGAGGTTTCCCCATATTGGCCAGGCTGGTCTCGAACTCCTGACCTTAGGTGATCTGATCGCTTCGGCCTCCCAAAGTGCTGGGATTACAGGCATGAGTCACCATGCCCGGCCTCGGGCTGTAATTTTAGCCTCTTTGGGAGGTGAATCAGGAAAAAATATTTTACTTCTGGAGGTTAAGCTCCATGACCTGGAAATGATCAGTCCTTTGGGTCCAGCCCAGTGCTGCAGCGCTTTGGATAATTCAACTTCAGAGATCACCTTCACATCAAAAAAATATATAACCTTCCTGAACCAAGGGACATCTTAGCCTCCAAATAAAAATAGAGCAAACTGCCACGTGCTGGAAATAATGATTATTTTCTGCCCCTTTTCAGGAGTGTTTAAATTCTCTTTCTTAACACGTTCAGTGCTCTATCATCACTAATGCAGGACAGTGTTAATTGATGGAATTTTTATTGCTTGTTGTCAGCATCTCACTTTTCTTTCAGAGCAAAAATAGTGTGAGTTCAGCCTCTCTCAACAGCACTGTGAGATTTTTGTTTTTGTTTTTTTTCTTCTCATTGTGCAGAGATTCCTCTGTCTGTTTACGCTGATTTCTTAAACCCAACAGAAGCAATTGAAGATATTAATGTCCTGGGGAAGTTGTAGTAGTTGATGCTGATAAAACTTGGGCCAATAAAGTGTGTGTGTGTGTGTGTGTGTGTGTGTGTGTATAACATCCACCCCACTGCTTTCCAATTTATATTAGATCAACTTACAGTTTTTTTGACTTCATGATGGTGTGAAAGTGACATGCATTCAGTAGAAAACAC
The DNA here is from genome assembly GCF_009828535.3 of Hylobates moloch. Lineage (NCBI taxonomy): Eukaryota > Metazoa > Chordata > Mammalia > Primates > Hylobatidae > Hylobates > Hylobates moloch. The sequence continues at coordinate 72,067,519 of NW_026652287.1, forward strand.
ACTTCAAATTTGGAATTTTGATCTTTTCAACACTTTATTATGAAATAGGCTTTGTGTTAGATGATTTTGCTCAACTGTAGACTAATGTAAGTGTTCTGAGCACTGTTAAGGTAGGCTAGGCTAAGCTAGGATGTTCAGCGGGTTAGATGTATTAGATGCATTTTCAACTTAGGATATTATTTTCAACTTATTGGGTTTATTGAAATGTAAACCTATTGTAAGTCGAGGACCATGTACATGCACAAATACATATATAAACCTACACATGCATATACATATGCAAACATAGCTATACATTTAAGATTTTACTAAAAAATTATATTAATATTGTGGTTTTGGTAATTTGGTAGTCATATAGAGGTACTTGCTTTCTTGGTTGCTCTCTTGTTTCTTTACCACAATTCTTTACCAAGCACTGGCACCAATAAATATTTGTTGAATAAATAAACGAACTGCCAAAAGCAGTTAGTGATTACTGGATTCCAACTTATTTTTCCACATTTGCATAAACTGATTTATGTCACTGAAACAAAATTTGGTAAAGATATAGCATATTGTTATGGAGGTATCATTGTGATATATTTATTCATTTCTATATCTGTGTTTTTTGTTTTTAAAATGATTGCAGGGGATATAATTTGACTCATAGGACTTCTGAATTCAGGAAGCATAAGACTCTTAGTAGTTAATACTTTTTTCATATACATTCAACCTAGGGAGCGAATACTGAGCAAGAGAATAGATTTCAATAAATGCTCTTGATTTAAATGTATTTAAATTGATAATATTGAAGAAATTATGCACAACACAGCATTTTGATTTGGGTGCCATTTTATCGTATCAAATAACTCATTGACCAGTTCACTGGATATGTGTTCATTTTTTTTTCAGTGCTATTTCTTCACAATTGAGTTCGGCCTTTGCAAGCAAGAAGGGCAACTGCGGGCATATGGAGCAGGACTCCTTTCCTCCATTGGAGAATTAAAGGTATGAAGCTGTGAATGAAAATAACCCTCCTATGCAAACTGGTTCAAGATCAGGGAAAATATTGATTTGTTTGAGCATTTCTACTCACAGATACTCCATAAATATTTAACACAGAGGATTTGGCACCTTGGATGTGGGTGCTGACCTCACTTTTTGCACTTCTGAAAATGGGTCATGCCTTTCTGGGTTTGTGGTGTGACTCAAATGGATGAGCAGCCATGTGTACAAATCAACAGCAATGACAAATGTATGCCCAAATCTTGGGTAACAAATAGCTGGCCTAAATTTAGTGCTGAAAAGTGGGCCGGGAGCTAGCAGTGATCCTACTGATTGAAATTCACTTGTGAGTGTGGCTTGGCTACTCTGATTTCCATCACCTCCCTGGCTCCTTTGGACTCCCCAGCTTCTACTTCCTAAAGGAGAGTTTGATGTTATTTCAGCTTCTTCAAAATTAATGTGCATTAAAACATGTGTGGACATAAACAATTTGGAAAAACAAACCAAATAAGTATATTATCAGAGAGGTATCTATTATGTGTAATGATAGATAAGATAAAGAAAGTCATTTTTTGTTTTAAAATACAATAAATACAATAAAATACAATAAAGTACAATAAAATGGTCATTTTTTTTTCAGAAATGTTGAGACTGGAATATTCTGATAATTTAAACATTCTCCCATTTAAGAATTGCCATTTATACCATGGGGGGATAGCAAGTTTTGGTGAATTTTAAATGCAGTGTGATATACAATCTAGAATAGTACTGAAAATAATTTAATCTTTCCTTGACTATTCAGACTAAGGTCAGGATTGTGGATCATTCTTGAGTTTTTATTTTGAGCATTGATTATCCTTATGTAATATAAATGGGAAATACATAGTTATTGGTACTTTTTGGCCATTTGCATTATTGAAAGATGCAAAGTAATTGTAGTTTTATTGAGTCTGGTCATTTTATGACTTCATTCGTTCATTCATTCATTCCTCAAACATTTGGTTGAACACCTAGTGCCATGTACTATGGCGGTCACTGGGGATATAAAGACAAGTAATAATGATGAAGAATAAGAAGAAAGGCCAGGTGCACTGGCTCATGCTTGTAATCCCAGCACTTCAGGAGGTTGAGGTGGGCAGATCACCTGAGGTCAGGAGTTCAAGATCAGCCTGGCCAACATGGTGAAACTCCATTTTACAAAAATTCAAAAATTAGCCAGGCATGATGGCGGGTACCTATAATCCCAGCTACTTGGGAGGCTGAGGCAAGCACTTGAACCCAGCAGGCAGAGAATGTAGTGAGCCGAGATCACACCACTGCATTCCAGCCTGGGAACAGAGGAGACTCTGCCAAAAAAAGAAAAAAGAAAAAGAAAAAAAAAGAAAATAATGATAACAGCCAGAACAAGCATTTAAATAGACAATATTTCTAGTGCTTTAGACATATTAACCCATGTAATGCTCATAAGAACCCAATGAGATAAGGGATATTTATATCACAGATGAGAAAACTGAGGCATAAAGACATTAAGGAACTTGCCTGAGCTCACACAGTTAATAAGTGATGATCTGGGCTCAAATCCCAGCCATCTAGGCTCTAGTATCTGAGCTCCTAACCACTAGGCTGCACTCCCTGGGATCCCTCCCATCAAAAAGTTTACAGTACATTTTAGTGCAAGAGATAAACAACCGATCACATAATACAAAAAGTGTGACAATGAAAGAAATGTGCCTGGCTCATATTAGGCCATGCCTGAGAAGCCTTCCTGTCAAGGGCCCTGCTGTCCATGCTGATTCTTGAGGAATGGAAAGGGTAAATAATGAAAGGATAGGGTGCATCAATCTGTCAGTGGAGAGCCACGTGTGGACCCTCAAGATTCTAGGTGAAGCCTGGTCCATTGAAAGAACTGTCTGGGGTTCACAGGAAAAGAGGATAATAATATTCAGCCTAACAAAAACCTGATGACCTGATGTAATGTGGTAATTTTTTAAAAAACTAAATTCTCAACAAAGAATCTATTTGGTGTTAATCTTAGTGCAGTGGGCAAAGCCCACAGCAACAACATAATGTCATATCCCCAATAAGACCATGCACTTTATAGAGTGTTTCTTGATTTCCCTGAACAAAAGAGTCAGAAAGTGATGTAAGTCTTGAGCTGTGTCTATTTACATCCTCCTCAGACGGTTTATAAGTTACACCAGAAACAAAGGAAACAGATCTCTCTCATGGCCTTGACTTTCCTCAGGGTCTTCTGGTCTGGTTAATGAGGCATGTGTGGGCAGCACTAGGATGAACCTGTTGTTTTTGTTCCTACTGGTGTGGACAGAATTGTCTGGAAATGGAGATCAGCCAGAAATACGTACCAAGAAGGGCATTGTTCACAGAGTACCTTCTTGCTCTGGTCCATTACCTCTAGTCATTAGCATTCTTCCATTCTCAAATTTCTATACCTCAACACACCTATGATTGCTACATTGGACCATTTTTACAATTCAGAAATACTTTCTATGTCAAATATCTTCTGATTTTTCACAGAGAATACGTAACACAGGATGCTTTCCCTAGCATCTCTTCCCCCACATTCTCCTTGCCGTGCTTGTGAAAGTACCCAGAGCCCTCTCAAAGCACTTCTGAGTACTTTTAACCTTTATTTGAATGAAAAAATGATAGTCCTGGACCCACGTAGGGATAACTTTATTAATAGTGTTATCATAATTCATGTGTAAACAAGCTTACAGTTTTGAGTGCAGTTACCTTTTGCAGTAAAATATTTTATGCTGTTCCAACTGCAGCCCAAATGTAAGTCCCAGCTACTGAAGGGTTTTGGGGTCATCTTTGTAAGTTTTTAGATGGAGTTGCTGGAGGTTTTGGTGTCGTCTTTATAACTTTTACATAAGTATCCACAATCACCTTCTCTTCTTAAACAGAACACGTTCCATACTTTGTGCTATAAGGGGCTAAATTTTCCAGAGGCATAGTTGTTGCTCTTTAGAGCTGGCCAAGTACTTCCAAGTGGTATATCTATAGTTCAGATAACTTTCATTTTTTCCTCTTAACTTTTGACAATACTTATTCTTTTTGAAGATAGAAACAAAATAAATATGGAAAAGCTTGTAAAAGTTAGCATAAACCTTATAAACATAAACACTACATTTTCCCCCACAGCAATGGTTGCCCTGCTCTTATTTTAATGATCTGTTCTGTGGTGTACTTACAGGAATGCCAAAAAGTGCATTTGGGTGGGGCTTTTCCACACTTTTCATCACTGTGGAGAACAATTAACAATGAGCTGAGTCACCTGGAACACTGACTTTAAAGAGAAGGTTGAAAGTAGGATAATTGCTTTACCCACAGTCTAGCTTGTGTCTTTCCTTTCATAATTTTTCTCTTTATCCTGAGTTGATCTAACCATATGTCTATCATTTTTTGATGTATTATTTGCTTGCTTATTCATTTATTTTGTTGAACAAACACAAAATTGATGGTCCAAGATTTCAAGAACTTGGAATGTAGTAGAGAAATTCTAAGAAAGTGATGATACAGATCTTTGTTGAGTCCAATTCTCTTGGAGAAGTGACAGTAAAGTTTGTTCAGTTTAGGTGGTGAGGAAATGATGGCTAGTCAATGAACTGGCTGAGTCTTATATCAAAAAGTTAACCCATCTCAAAAGCAAAAGGCAATTTCTACTCTTTTTTCATGAGTAGGGGTAAGGTCTAGGTATTTATATCTTTCAGGCCAGAGATTAGATTTTTTTTTTTTTTTTTTTTTTTTAGCATCCACCCCATAGTAGTTGCTGACATATTACATATAAATACATCTGTTTTGCTCTCTGGGTTTTGAAAAAGCTGATGGTTTAAACAAATTTACTTATTATTTTTTGGCTTTAGTTTTAGGATATCTTGTATGGCAAATTTATTGTGTTGCCTTGATATAGCTATTAATCAGTATTCTCAGAATAGCTTTATATTTATTACAAGCAATTTGTATTTATTACCACTTGCAGCAACTCTGGGAGGTGGTCAGAATTACTGCTCGTCTGTACAGAAGAGGCCCAGGGGCCTTGCAGGTTCTCTGATGTCATCTGTTTGGTCAATGGTGTGACTAGAGTAAGGACTCGCTGCCGCTGAGCTCTCACATGTTTACCGTGTTCAGATGGCTTTCGAGTCCCTTCCTCCTGCTCTTTCTTCTCATGAAGTTAGCTGTGTTGGTAATGACAGAGTAAATGCTGGATGTTGGGAGCTGGAAACTGTGTCTTTGGTTTTTGTGGAAGGATTGCTTTAAGATGGAGGTTGTTCCCTCGACCCTGCAGCTTATTCAAGTTGGTGAAGCCTAATTGCTAATTTAAAAAAGTGTAATGCATCATTGCCTAATTTGGCAATGGGGATACAGATGTCACATTGTGCTTGTTTAGCAGGGTGGGTCTTTGAGGGAGGTTCAAAAATATTATATACACACATAATGCATTTATACATATACTTATGTATATATTTGTTGTTCTTTTGATGTGGGAAAAGATGATTGTGATGTGAGTGTAGAGTGTTTGCAAAGTCTTATTCAGAATCTAGGGCCCAAACTATTCACAAACCTGACTTCACACTTGAGTTTTTTTTTTTCCAACTTTAACCAGTCCTAATATAGACAGTGAGGATCACAAGGTTTGCATTTAGAATAGGTGAGATAATAACTGTCATTGCAAAAGCAGGTATCTGAGAAGAAGGAAGATTTTAAACTGATGAACCCAGGGCAGGCACTATCATAGTCTAGGACCTGAAAGCCTCAGAGCTGGGGCTGTTTAATTCTCTATGGGTTTCAGACCCCTGAGGGAGAAGGACTGCACAAATGACGGAAGGTGTGGCTGAATACATATGTACACAAAGCATCATCTCTGGACTGAATTAGTGATGATAACTAAATATACTGAGCACTTCCCATGCCAGGCACTTTGCATCCATTACCTCATTTAATTTTGACCACAACCCCAGGTTATAGATATGACTATTTGTATTTCCATTTTCCAGATGAATACTCAAATAAGCTTACAGAGGTAAAGTAATTTGCCAAAGGACACGTAGTTAGGTAGAGATGGAGTCAGATTTAAACCTCAATTCTTAACTGTAAAGATCTGTATTCTTAACCATAAAGACCTGTATTTTTAATTACCTTATAGTATTGTCTACTAATAGTTGGATTCTGGGAAATTTTTGATATTGAAAAGAAATTTTTATATTCAAAAAGATGGAATGGCAAATAAGTCTTAACTTGTGCACCAAAGTCAATTAATTGGTAGTAGCCGCCTCTGCGGAGAATGGTGGGAAGTCCATCCACAGGCCCAGTGAGAAAGGCTGCTGTAGTCAATTTATTGTGGCTGGTGTGGAGGGAGGTAAATGTGGTATGAGTGCTGTGTACTTGCAGCCTGTTAAAATTATATTTCAAGAAGAGTCTTAGAATTCATCTAGGTCAATCTTTTCAGTTTATCAAAGATAAAGCTGCAGCCCAACATGGGGTAGTTTCACTCATTTGATATTATATGTCTAGCCTCTGGGGACAGCTACATTTAGAACCCAAGTCTCCTGGTTCCCAGCCCTGTGCCCTTGTCTCTAGCACTATGGGTAAATCCAAAATAGTCCTTTTAGAGGGTGTTCTGATGAGAGAAGGTGACTCTCAAGCATTCCTGTACTTTAAAAATGGCTTCAAAGTAAAAGATTGTCAACCAGATTCTGTCAGCATTATAAAGCTCTCTCTGCAGGAAGTTGGATTAATTCTTGCAAACTTCAGGATATCAGACTGCTAACATTTCAAGAAGGAATTACTGCAGAGTTCCCTGGGGACATCAAGTAGTTTGGTTCAATGTTTACAGAGAATCCACTCTGGACATAGAGAAGAGGGTACAATAGCTGCTCCCCAAAACTGAGGAGCTTAGAGAGAGACCTGGATAGAAAATGAGAAGCAAACTCAGTCGGACTTGTCCATTGGGCAGTACAAGTTGGAGTCAAAGACATGGATGCTATTTTATACCCCTTGGGACACACTGTAGTATTCAGAGATGGGAGACTTCGTGGGCTGCATGGATGTTCCTGGAACTCAGCACACAGTCAGCTCATGGTCAGGTAAATGTGGCCATTTATATGGGTGATCATCACTTCATTTGTTGGCTTCATTCACTGGCTGCTCCCCCATCTCCAGGTTCTTGCCATTCTCCAGGCTAATCCATGGGTACCATTATTACCCGCATATTCATTAACAGCCAAACAGCAGCACTGGTCCCATACTCCATGGGTGGAAAGGTCTCCAGCAGGTAACCAGCATATCACATGCATAGCAGGCTCCTGAGGGTAGGCTGCATTTTTGAGAACTTAAGACAATTAAGTTTTTCCTTTAAATACATTGGTCAAGTGTGATCTATATTGCCTAATGGTCTGCCTCAAATTACATGTGTGTGAACCCACTGGTTTTTCTTGAAGTCTGGGGCAGAGCGTCGTATGCTCTGGGCCTTTTCTTGATCGACTTTAATCCTTTTTAGCTGTTAAAATGACTAAATAAGTATCTGGCTATCCAGTGGAATTGTCACAAAATGATTTTTGTTTTTTCCAAAACCACACTGATTTCAGTCTCTGTCATTGCATACACACCTCTGGAGGCATCCTCTATACATAGTGACTGCTAAGGTTGGTAATGTCTTATAGAAGCAATGGAGACACAAACAGATGAGTTTCACTTCTTTCTTGTGCTTGTCCTTGACCCAGTGAAAGGTCTTTAGCTTAGCAAGGATGTCCCAAGGGAGCCATGGCTTTAATGTTCTTACAGCCTGTTCTGCTACCACTCTGGCCATGCCCCTGAATGCAGGGATGAGAGAGTAGGAAGACTGAACACATTGAGCCAGCCACAGTCCTTCTTTCCATATGTACTGATGGATGAATGGACTATTAGAACAACATAGTACATTAAATGTAACCAGAGTGTATGGATGCAAAGAAAGCTAATTCGAATTCTGAAAATCATGGCAAGCCAATAGGAGGCCAATTGTTTGCAGAGGAGCAACAGCTTTCATAAAGGGACATTTTGTTTCTTGAAACTGTGCATATGTTTCTAAAATTGTGGACAGAATTATTGGTCATGTGGAACCCAAATCCCTTGATGTTCACTGCCCTGCATTGAATCTAGCACAAATGCATTTGCAGGCGTAGTGACCTTCTCCTTATAATGAAGTTGTTCCGTGGGCCAAAAAAAATGAGTTCACGCTGAGAGGCCCTCTGCATTCTGTGATTCATATATGCATTTATCTGGACAACAGAACTTTACAGGAAAGCAAATCACATGCAGGGTGCCCTTTCTCTTACATGTCAGTCTTTTGGTTCTCAATTGCATTTCAGACTTAGGGAACCACAGACTTCTTCATGGAGGGCTGTAAATCATTCCATGCATTTTGAAATTGTTGGAGGAATGCACGAAGAATATTGAACAGGAAAGAGTTTTCAGAATTTCTCCAGGAAACCTTAGCTGTTAGAGACTGAGAAGGTAGAAAAATATAATGGGTGGAATCCAGAGGCTGGGATAGAGATTGTCTTCAGAATCATCCCATCTAAAACTCTCATTTACAGTTGAGGAAATGGAGGCACAGGGAGGTTGAATGATTGCTGAGGTTACCCAGTTAGACCTGGACTAAAGCCCCAGTTTTCCAACTCCCAGTTCATGGCAGTTTCTGCTACCCCATTTTTTCTCTCTGCCTCTCTCTCCCAACTAATTTCCCCCTTAAATTAAGAAAAAGAATCAAGAGGAGTATTTCTCAATATATAGTTCACAACCACTTATGTTGGAGTCACCTTGGATGCCTTTAAAATGAAGATTTCTAGGTTTCATCCAGACCTGCCAAATGAAATTGAGACCCTGGATATCTGCATTTTCATAAGCTCCTCAGTGATTCTTATGCACATTGCATTTTTAGAACCATCAATCTAGGGTCTATAAATAGGCAGCACATGGCAGGAAATGACCACTAACTTTTAACATCACTGAATTTATCTTGAGAATATAGTCATTCATTGTTCCCTGCTGTTCTTAGTGCCAGTCATGTAGTGAGCTGAACGGAGCTAATGATGGTTCAAAGAGTAATTACACCAGCTTTCCTGTTTTTCTAATACCTGCTCTTGGCATAACTCTATTAATATTAGCTCCTTTTTTCCTCAAGTGGCAATATTTATCTGCTATATATTGCTCTGCTGCACTTGGTGGAAGGTAAATGAATGCTTTGTAAGTATCTTCAAATATACAGGCCCACTCCAGACTCTGTTGATACACAGTACCTGGCCTCAGAATATCTCGCAATGAGTCGAAAAATAGTTTAGTCAGAGCCCCAATTACCTCTCCACGCAGATAATCATTACTTCTGCCATTTAAGTGAAATTTTAGTACATTGCTTATAGCAATAAATTTAGGAGCATATTTATGCTGTCCCTGCTTCTATTCATAGCATAGATTTAAAATCCCATTTCTGTGGGGGAATAGCTCTGAACTGTCCTTCAGTATGAATTTGGCTGGTAATAAATTAAATAATACCACAATCTCATTTTCTCCCACAGTACCTAGTATACTTAAGAAAACCAACCAACCAAACAAACAAAATCCTAGTGTCCAATTTACCCTGCACACAGGAGAGTTCTATATTTCATGACAGACTAGTAACTGAGCAGCTCTGTAGGATTACCGAGCTATCACATGTGTTGTAAAAATGTGATGTCATGGCACTTCGGAAGTCTCATTACAGAGTTTAACGGGTTTTGTGGTATATTTTGCAGCATGCCCTTTCTGACAAGGCATGTGTGAAAGCCTTTGACCCAAAGACAACTTGCTTACAGGAATGCCTTATCACCACCTTCCAGGAAGCCTACTTTGTTTCAGAAAGTTTCGAAGAAGCCAAAGAAAAGATGAGGTAAACTTTCTTTTCTCCTAGCTAGAGCAAATAACTTTTTATTTTTCTGTCTCTATTCCTTCCTTTATCTATCTCTTGTACCAGTGAGGGTTGATCACATCTCTTTCTGTTTCTGTTTATTCTGCAGGGACTTTGCAAAGTCAATTACACGTCCCTTCTCAGTATACTTCAATCCCTACACACAGAGTATTGAAATTCTGAAAGACACCAGAAGTATTGAAAATGTGGTGCAGGACCTTCGCAGCGACTTGAACACAGTGTGTGATGCCTTAAACAAAATGAACCAATATCTGGGGATTTGATGCCTGGAACTGATGTTGTTGCCAGCATGATCTTTTTGGGGCTTAACAGCAATTCAGTCAATGTCATATAACACAAATAACCTTCTGTGTCGCGGCTTGGCTAATTAGCATGCAATTCTGTATATCTATACCATCTTGTAACTCACTGTGTTAATATATAAAACACCATAAGAAATCCAATGGCAGATAACCACTCATTGTATGAAATAATGTAATATGTTTAAACATCTTAAAAAGATTTGACATTCCTGCTTAGTGTCCTTAACCAAACTGCATCTACTTAAAATTTGTAACAAATAGGCCTCTTATGAGTCTAATTTATGCCCTTGTCTTTTTCAGATCCAAGCCTTTCCTCTGTGTTCATTAGATAAAATGAAAAAAAGCAGTGAAGCTGTTTCCATTTTCAATACTATCAGTGTTTTCACGCATTATCTGAGATAAACCCAGAATTGTAGGAAACTTCCCATCACAATAACAAAGGTTCAATATTCTGTTTCAAAAATTGTTGAGGTAACACAGCAGTTGGAATGATTTTTAGGTTGAGTATTTACACAATGCAAGAAAGCACCTTTTTACAAATGGAATTATGTAGGTTGCGCTGACCTTGTAGAACCTGAGTTACAACAAGCTTCCTGAAGTATTTTGGAAGATAGTACTTCCGGAAAGGACATTAGGAAAGACTAAACAGTGGACAATCAATCTTGGGACTATGAATTTTATGCTGGAATAAAGTAAATTATCATGTTCAGGTGTTTAAACAATTTTTTTCTGGTCAGAGGAGAATAAAATCACGAGCTATAAAGATCATCTTTGATTTCAGAGATGCAGAAATTGAGTCACAGAGAAGTTGTGATTTGCCTGAAGCAGTACAGTGAGTTGTACACTAACATTCACAGTCCATTGCACTTTCGTTTTGTTTTGCTGATAAATTCGTCCCAGCGCTTGCGTGTGTTTCTGTGTCATCCGAGATGGGAAACTTCATCTTGGTGTGTGCATGTGTTAATATGTCATTGGAGATGGGAAATAATGCCTGTCCAAACTAATGTTTATCAGTAAATAGAACTTGGTTTGTGGTCAAGGGTTGCCGACTGTATATATGTTGTTTCCCCTCACAGCTGCAAATCAGGCCAAATCTATGGAAGGTTTTCCACTTTCCTAAAGTTTGGGCAACTTTGGGTAAACAGTGGTGATGCAACACAAAGTTTTGGTGGTCTTTGCAGTAAAAGATGAAATTAAGTGGTTAAGTGAACAAAAACTGCTGAGAGTGAATGAATTTCTTTGGATTCCCTCACTGAACATAACTACTGTTCTTCTGATTCTGCATTTGGTAGTAGAGAACACTGGACTGGGGAAGGGGGGGGAGCAAGAAAAACTAGAGAAAAAAATGACAAAATAACTTTTAGCAATTTAAAATATTTACTTGAGCAATTTCCAAAAATGTTCTTTTAATAAGAAATTGCGTATAATTTTAAACTAATTCATACTCTTATATGGAGCCCACTAAGGGTCAGAAATCTTTGGACTAGATATATTCAGAAAGAACATGAGAAAGAGCTAAAAGACACATCAGGGAGAGATCAAACTAAAATGAAAACCTAGAGATTTGAATATTGGTTGTCTTAACGATTGAGGAACTTTTATCTCTGAAGCATTCTCAGAACAACTGAATTTTGAGAAATAATTTGGTGGATAGAATGTGAGAGTCACAAAATATAAATGCTATTCCAGGTGAAGGGAATAGTGCCTTGAAAAATTGGTGGTGGAGAAATGAGGAACAAGCTAAACCAAATTTAAAATATCTAGATTGATCAAGCAGTCATATATTTTGATAGTTTCATAGATCCATAAATATATAGCTTCTTATATCTTGCTTTGCTAGCTTTAGATGACCCTGAATAAATTACTTATACATTAGAATCCAGAATCATAATCCAGAATAGCATATCCACAAATTTTCAGAACTGGTTGCTGAATTTTCTCAGAGAAGAAAATTGGCTAAGAAATGCTCAATGTCTGCCTTCGGTGTTGTTTTCATAATTTGGTATTGCTTTAGACACAAGTCCTAGAGTCCTGTCATATATATTCATTAAAAAACCCCTACAAGTAGCCATCAAGCTTTCCCCTTCCAGTCCCATGAGATTAGAGCTTCTTAATTAAATATACTTGAGAGAGAATTATATTTAATTGAAAACAAATTCCCTCAACAAAAAAATAGCATTTGAGGTGTCTTCTGCTTGGCTTGTAGTGGAATCCAGTTTTCTAATATGTGCAAAAATCTATCTTGTTTCAAAAATAAAAGAGTTGCAAAGTAAATGGGCTTTCCCACAGAGCTTATATAGGTATCATACAAGGAAGTGGAATTACTTGATTCTTTTTAGATTTGTTCTCCGTTTGGAATAGCAGTAACCGTGGTTTTCCCCCTGTGAAACAATGGATTCATGGTTTTCATTTGTTGTGAGCATTTAACATGCAAATGCCATTACAGCTAATGGTGGGAAAAATCCTATAAAATTTAATAGCCATCATAGGAAAAGTGTTGGCAGAAAAATTCCCTGTAAGGAAATAGTGTAACAAAATAATCACAGCCAGCTTCTTGTCATATTTGATACCTGCTCAGTGTAACCATTTATCTCAATTATGCTTCATGACTTAAAGTTAAATTAAATAGATCCAAGGGCAATTATAAATATAAAGACACTTGCTCACTGTCATCTCACTGTGAGTTGTTACTTTATTATGGCTTTGCTGCTGACTTCTGTAATCAGCTAATCAGAAATCAACACAAAATTCCTGGCAGGACCAGGGTGCTTACATGTCACACTTTGCAAAAGATAGCCAAAATCTGATTAGTCCAGTTTTATTCTTGATGCATTTTAGTCTATTATGAGTTAGAATATGGCATACAGTATGTTCTTGAATGTTCATTTTATTTGGCATAATAAAAGCATAATAGACTATTTATAAATTATACCTTTTAAGAGTGGGAAAATTTGAACTGAAATTTCTTCTTTTTTTTTTCTTCCACGTTAGTGGTGAAAGTTGTGAGACTTGGGTTTCTGACTTAGTCTCATTTATTTACTGTGTAATTTACAGATGATGCTTTATGGGCATGATATATCTGTGCTTGTCTTGCTTGCTTATAGTAAATGGGCCTGAGCCTAATGATTGTGAAGTATTGCAACATTTACCAACATGGAAAGTCTACAATGAAAAACAGTGTGCTTTAACGTGAAATCGAATAGAAATACAGAGTTTCATTTTCAAATGGAGTCATGGCTCGCATCACCTCATTTTCTTCATTCGAGGAGGAAAACATTAACACAAGATGTAGTTGTCCTCCAATTCATTTGATCTAATTTTCAACTTCTAAAGAATCAAGTCTTGATGTTTATTCTCACGAACTTGTCTTACTTATAATGAAGAAGAAAGCAGTCCAGAGTTTTCTGGTGTGTCTGAGGTTTTTTTTTTTTCCTTTTGGGAAATGATTCTTATGCAAATTGTCATGTTCTGGGGAGAGTCAAGGGAATTAACAATGGGAGATTGCTTCTTGTAATACTAGATTTGCAAATGTTTGAAATAAAACCAGTTCTAGAACATAAAGTGGTGGTTCTTTATAACGCGACTTGGAGTTTCAAGACATTCATCCAGTTTCTTGGAACATGTCAGGCACAACATCAGCATTGTTTTAGACACTGAGGATGTAGTGGTGAATAAAGCAGAGGAGGTTTATACCCATTTTGAACCTACATTCTAGAGGGAGATACAGGCAAAACAAAACAAAACAAAAAACAAATGAGTTGAAATCACAGCAAGTTCTATGAAGAAAATAATCACAATGATTTGATGAAGAGAAATGGGGAGATGGTGTCGGGGGACTGGAAAGGCCTTTCTGAGCAGGTGGCATTTGACCAAGAACCAGGGATGAGATGGAGCTGGGCCTGAAGAGGGCCATGGTTAGCGTGTTCTCGGAAGAGGGAACAAGGACCGAAGGCTCCAAATCCAAATTGGGTTTATGTTTGAGGAAGAGACAGATTGTCAGCGGGGGGAGTGGAATTATATGAGGGCAGCATGGAAGACAAAGACGAGATAATAGTACAGGGTTCCACAAGAGGTCAGGTGCACTCTCTGTGCAGCAGAAGGTCACTGGAGGGATGTAAGGAAGACAGTGACAAGATCTGATTTACGTTTTTAAGAGCTTACTCAGGCTGCTCTGTGGAAAGGGAGTGTAGTGGGGTTAAAGGGTGGGTGTGGGAATAAGAGTAGAAGTAGTGAAACAAATTAAGAGGCCATAGCAATATTGGGGATCTGCAAAGTCAGTATCTTACTTGATCATGGTGGATGTTATTAAAAATAGTTGTAATTAAATAAGTTACAAAGTTAAGAGGGTGGGCGCCATCAGTGAAAAACAGAGAAACTGGAATGATCTGTACCTGGGTTGATTCTCATTTGGCTGGAAAAGAAGGCATCCAAACATATCCTGTGTCTTTCACAAATACTTAAAGCTTCCTTTGACAAACATCATGTCAAACTTTCTCTGGCCAGCTTTTAAGGGAAAAAAGCTACACCGAAAAGCAAATGCATTTTTTTTTCTTGTGACTCACAGATATTGACAACAGAAGCAAAAATGACACAGAAAATGAGGTATTATTGGTGAATGTTGGTGGTGCTGACATATCGGGTAATTCAGGAAAAAAAACCTCTCTTACCTCCAGGCAAACTGAATAGCTGTGTTCACTGTTCACTCTGCTATTTCTGTAGGAATAAGCCATATAAATGTTAGTGGATTAGTTAAGTCTATTTCGACTCTTATCTCTGCCTCCCATCTCCCCAAATGCATAGTTCAGATATTCCAGAAAAGGTTCACCTGCTGTGATTTTGTCCTCTTTCCAAGAAGGATCGGTCTGGTGCAGCAGCTGGAAGTATATTTCCTTCTTTGGGAAGATTGCAGTGAGCCTGATGTTCAATCCAGGGGCATCTGTGGTTATGGTGCCTGCAAACAGCATTCTCATAATCCAGTCTGGATACAGTTTTTATAATTGAACAACAAAAACATCTGACAGATATGGGCAGGGTAATTTGAAAGCTAGATGGCACAAAGAAATCAAGTTCATTTTCTGTCAAAATCAAATCTTTGAAAAACGGTACAAAACTAGTCCTTAGTTCACAGGTTGAGAAAGATAATATTAATTACAGGTAGGTGGGAGGAAGTTTCTGGTCCCTCCTTCACTCCTAGATCTCTTGCAGTCTCCTTGCTTTTTAGCTTGTTCATTTGCATGGAACTAGCAAGATTGCTGATTCAGTAGGTCTATTATTCCCAAAGGTTTGCAAACCACTGAACACATCTAATGTACAGCTTGCCCAATTTTAGCAAACAGCTAACTTCACAGACGCTAATGAGGCCAATTATTGGCAAGTGAATTTGAAGTGAAGAACACATTAGATTTGCCGCTATAGCAGTTATTTGTTTATCAGGATTGATTGAGGCAAACTTTCTTTTGATCATTACATCTGATTGATTACTGCACATGGCATTATGAAAGAATGAGGTTTCCAAGTTAGATAGCTACTTGTTAGAAAAATCTCTACCTTGCAAGGGCAGAACATGTTTCCCTATCCATTTCAGTGTGAAAGCCTAGCCATTAAATTGGAATGGATCCTAATTAGTCTCCTTGCAAATCTCTAAAACTTTTTGGTCTTTCCTGTTGAGCAGAACTTAAAAGAAGCCTAAATTTCTCCCTTGCCCACGTAGAGTCCATATCAAAGAAAATAACTTGCACGGTAATACTGCTGAAAATGAGTGCAGACATAGCAATCCTGATTTGAAGAGGCATTGGAAAGTATAATTTGATTCACCCAGCCAAATGATTACTGCAAGTACAGATCATCAGCAGGGCCCACTCCAGGACATTTGAATTGGTGATGAGCTGACAGCTAATTGCCAGACTGAGTCTGCCTCTTGAGCTTCTGCCTGAGAACAGAGGGAAAAAGCCCCATAGCTCCTCCAAACTCCTAACCTGGACGGTGGCTATTTTTCCATGTTGGAAATATGTCTTTTAGGATGATTGTCTCTCTGATCATACCGACCAGCTGTTGTTAGCCCAGTATCCATACCTTCGTTGTCCTATAATTGCACCGTAGTTTTCCTTTTGTGAATCCTGTCCCTGGCTCTTATTCCTTACTTTGGGTGGGGCTGATTCCACTTCTCAGTTCTAGGGGTGGGCTTATGACCAATGTTTAATCAGTGAGCTACTATATTCTTCTGGTCACAATGATTGGCTCATGGGTAGGCCAGGACCTAGGGTGGGCCAATTAAAGCCAAACCCTGGACTTTTCTGAAACCATTGAGAAAGAGATAATGCTGCTTTCTTCTGTAATTGTAAGGTGGTAGAAAGTGAGTCTGGAACTTCCCTGGACCGCCAAATAGAGAATGTAAGGCCAAGAGTAAAAGATAGAGACAGTGTCTTAATGACATTGCCAAGCTCACAGATTTAGCTGTGCATGTAGCTAGATGTACTTTTAGACTTTCTAGGACCATGAGCTAATGAATGACCCCTCCTCTCTGCTCTCGTTTTCCTGCATGCTATCACTGGCATCAAAAAAGTGCTAACATCCATGATGAAAGCAAGAGAGAAGGGGTAGAGGATTTTAGATTTGCTTTCTTCACACTTTTTCAGTTGGTTCTGGGAATCATAACTTCCTGAAGAAGTACAGGCAAACCTCAGATATACTGTGGGTTTGGTTCCAGACCACTGCAATCAAACAAATATAGCAATAAAGTGAGTCACACAAATTTTTTTTTGTATTTTCAATGTACGTAAAAGTTTTATTTATAGTACACTGTAGTCTAGTAAGTATGCAATAGCATTACGTCTAAAAATGTAGATATCATAATTAAAAATACTTTATTGCTAACAGATGCTAACAGTCATCTGAGCCTTCAGTGAATCATAATCTTATCGCTGGTGGAAGGTCTTGCCTTGATGTTGATGGCTGCTGACTGATCAGGGTGGCGGTTGCTGAAGGTTGGGGTGGCTGTGGCAAGTTCTTAAAATAAGACAACCATAAAGTTTGCCATATTAATTGACTTTTCCTTTTATGAAATATTTCTATGTAGCATACAATGCTGTTCATAGCATTTTACCCATGGTAGAACTTTTAGAATTGGAGTCAATCCTCTTAAACCTTGCTCTTGATTTAAGACTAATGTTTATGAAATATTCTAAATCCTTTGTTGTCATTTCAATAGTTCATAGCATATTCACCAACAGTCAGTTCCATCTCAAGAAAACACTTGCTTTGCTCATCCATAAAATGCAATTCCTCATCTGTTCAAGTTTTATCATGAGTTTGCAGCAATGTAGTTACATCCTAAGACTCCACTTCTAATTCTAATTCTTGTTATTTCCCCCACTTCTGAAGTTGCTTCCTCCACTGGAGTCTTGAACCCCTAAAAAGTCATCCATGAGGGCTGGAATCAACTTCTTCCATACTTCTCTTAATGTTGGTATTTTGACCTCCTCCCATAAATCACAAATATACTTAATGACATCTAAAATACTAAATCCTTTCCAGAAGGTTTTCATTTACTTTGCCCAGATCTGTCTGATAAATCACAATCTATGGCAGCAATAGTCTTATGAAATGTGTGTCTTAAATAATAAGACTTAAAAGTCAAAATTACTACTGGATCCATGGGCTGCAGAATGAATGTTGTATTAGCCGGCCTGAAAGCAATATTATTTCCTTGTATGTCTTCATCAGAGCTCTTGGGTAACCAGGTACACTGTCAACAAGCAGTAGTGTTTTGAAAGGAGTCTCTTTTTCTGAGCAGTAGTTCTCAACAATAGGCTTAAAATATTCAGTAAACAATGCTATAAGTAAAGGCTCTTTCATCTAGATTTTGTTACATTTCTAGAGCACAGGTAGAGTAGAATTAGCATGAGTCTTAAGGGCCCTAAGATTTTTTTTTTGCTGTGGTTAATGAGCATTAGCTTCACCTTAACAGTCACCAGATGCATAACAAAATAGTCAGCTTGTCCTTTGAAGCTTTGACTTCTCCTCTCTAGCTGTGAAAGTCCTACATGGAATTGTCTTCTGATAGAAGGCTATTTTGTCTACATGAAAAACCTGTGGTTTGGTGTCGCAAACTTCATCCATAATCCTGGCTAGATCTGTATAACTTTGCTGCAGTTTCTCCCTCAGCACTTGCTGCTTCACCTTGCACTTTAATATGATGGTGATGGCTCCTTTCCTTATGTCTCATGAACCAACTTCTAGCTTCATATTTTTCTTCTGCACCTTCCTTACTTCATTCAGCCTCAAAAGAATTGAACAGAGTTAGGACCTTGCTCTGGATTAGGCTCTGGCTTAAGGGAATGTTGTGGCTGGTTTGGTCTTCTATCCAGACCACCCACACTTTCTGCATACCAGTAATAACGCTGTTTAACTTTCCTATCATTTGTGTGTTCACTAGAGTAGAACTTTTAATTTCCTTCAAGAATATTTTCTTTGCATTCCCTGCTTGGTTAACTGGTACAAGAAGTTCAGCTTTTGGGCTATCTTGGTTTTTGATATGCCTTCCTCACTTATCATAATCATTTCTAGCTTTTAATTGAAAGTGAGAGATGTGTGACTCTTCCTTTCACTTGAACACTTAGAGGTCATTGTAGGAATATTAATTGACCTAATTTCAATATTGTTTTGTCTCAGCAAAGAGTAGGTTTGAGGATAGGGAGAGAGATGGGAGAATGGTTGATTGGTGGGGAAGTCAGAGCACATATAACACTTCTTGATTTAATTTGTCTTATATAGGTGTGATTCATGGCACCCCCAAACAATTACAATGCTAACACCAAAGATCACTGGTCAGAGATCACCATAACATATAATAATAATAAAAACGTTTGAAAGATTGCAAGAATCATCAAGATGTGACACAGAGACCGAAAGTGAAGACATATTGTTGGAAAAATGGTGCTGACAGGCTTGCTCGATGTAGGGTTGCCACAAACCTTCAATTTCTAAAAAATGCAGTATTTGTGAAGTGTAATAAAGTGAAGTGCAATGAAACACGGTGTGTCTGTACTATTTGTGTCTTTCTGTCCTTCGTATGCTACAGAAATATGGGGCATCTGACCTGTTTATACTCCTCTGATGTTGGGAGTGGTGTGACTTGATTCCAGTGAGATGTGGCCAGCAAAATTGCTCGACAGAAGTGTTTAATTAGATTCCAGGTGACAACTTGAGATTCATTCTGTAAACAGTAGGTTACTCACTGGTTTGTTCCATGGAAAAAGAAAATCAAAGTGAATTCAACTTATGATGAGAGGCAGCTTAGATAACTGGATAAGACTTTTGCTGTCCCAGTTTTTCAGCGTAATTCTTAGGATGATCTGGTTTTCATTAGGTCACCTTTAAATAAAACTTGTCTCCCAGAGTATAGGAGAGAGAACATGGGCATTGACATCATGTAAACAGAAGTACGAATTCTGATATCTCTACTTACTGGGTGATCGCTATAGAATTATTGACACTTTCAGGGTTTCATTTTAGTTGTCTGAAAAATAGGAATGAAAATACCTCATTAAATACCTCATTTACAGACTTATGATTATTTTATATATATATACACATATATGTACATATATATATACACATATATATACATATATATATATATATATATAAAATTGAACTGTGGCAAGTGGGCTCTGAGCCATTCCACAATTGTCTTTCTTAGAAAAATGGAAATACAGGGCATAGTGGTTGGCGGGTGTTATGTTCTAGTCACCAGACCATCTACTAAAAGGAAGGCCAAATCAATCCCCTCTATATGAGAGGTACTGCGTTCCCGAGGCTTCATTTCACAAAGCAATTTCTTAAGTTGTCTCTGACTAAAATAATCTCCTGGTCAGAGGGAACAAATTAGGTCCGGAATATAAATGTATATTATTTGCAGAGCAGGAAAGAGAAATGCTAAGTAAAAACAGGAAATTGGAATATTATGTGTTGAGAGAGCAATTCCTTTCATCCTTGCAGCTAATGGGCTGAGCAAAAGTGAACAATTTGTTTCATGTGATGATTCGCTAATACTAACTGACAAGGTTTCCATTTCTGAGTACCATTCCACATTCAGCTGCTTGTTTTGTAGTGCAGTAGTGCAATTATCCATCTTTTGCATTGCATAAACAGAATGGCTCAAATGTATGTGAGGAATAACCATAACTGCTTAAGTCCTTCCTGTTAAAAAAAAGGAACAAGGGAAAGGCAATATGGAATGTCTCCTACTTTCCTTAAAGTAACCATCTGTTTCCTTTCTGATGTCCTCTTCGCTGGAGAATTCACTTTTAGAAAAATATCCTAATATGGAAGGGGAACAATGGTTGGGTTCATTTTCCCTTTGAGCTTTATTTTTGTCTCCATTTTGTCTTTGTTGTAAATAACATTGAAAGGAGCACTAATTCTAACCATCAGCCTAGACACAGAGCAATTACGCTTGTGGCTTGCCTGTACATGGGGAACTAGGGTAGGCCTTGGGAGAGGTGACATATGACAGCCTACCTCATTTCAGTAGGGTTTATAATTAAAGCTGGTTCAGTCTTAGCTTCATTTTCCATTTCCTACATTTATTTTGTTGACTTTTATTTTTGTGTCATTTGTATAATTTGGGTTTGCTTGGCAAACTAAAGGGAGCTTTATTATATGTGACTCATGGAATCCAAGAGCAGGGATGTAGTGGCCTTCAAAAGGAATGAGAGCTGGGAACTGAGAAGATTTCAGAATTTTCTCTCTGCCTCTACTATGCCTTCTCTGCACATCTGTTTCACTCTACTGTCTGTGACTCTCTTTTCTTCTTTTTTCTCTGCAGATGGGATTTTTCTACTTACCCATATGCATGATGGAATATGGTGATTTTATAACTTCGGAGTTACGGGTTATAGTTTTAGACAAAGGCAGACTTATTGCCTCTGAATTCAAATTCCAAAATCTTGGGAAAGGGAATCTGATAGATCCAGTGTGGGTCAGCTGTCCATTCCTGGTCCAATTGACTATGGCCAGCATAGAAGAGTAAAGTGGCTTAGATATGACTGCAGAGACCCTCACCTGTGGGTAGGGAGGCTTTCCTGGAAGCAGAAGGGCTGGGCAGAAATCTGAATAGATCTATAGAGTCCAGACTACAACCATTGTCCCTTTGGAAATCACCATGCCTAATCGAGCTTGTCCTTGGATTCTAAATGATCAGACTAAAGGGGTTCAATTTATGAACCCCTTTTGGATTTGCAGGCTTTTCATCCAAATATTCTAGTTTTTAGAGTGGGTAAAGTGAACTTATATTACAGGTAAACCAGCTTTAGCCCATCCATTCTTTCCTTCTCCCTTTCCCTCTCCCTTTCCCTGACGTCAGCTCAAATGCAGGCTGGAAAGGCTTCTGGTAAATTGGTGGCTGAAGAGGAGGAATGATGCAAACAGGAGGAGCATCAAGAGAGGTAGGAGACTTAGCAAAGCGTGGTCCCAGAAGCCTGAGGAGAAGCATCTTAAACAAAGGTTAAGGAGCTATGGACTGTGCAAAACTGAGACTATAGTCTCTCCAGAGGTGCTGGTGGAGACCCTGGGCACTGGGCATAATGATGAGCAAAGCTGGACAAGTTCCATGCTTGTGGAGTATGTGTTCCTACAGAGATTCTTGCCTTATTCTGGGAGTGGTATTTTTCTTGTTTTTAAGAAGTGGGTAGATTTTATTGCAGCCTGGTTTCTATCAAGATACTATCAGAAAAACAGGCTGACACAACAGATCTAAATATCATTTGACTAGCTAGATTTCATATATGTGAAAGGTTTGTGGTACCTACTGTGGGAAAATTTGGTCCTGCTTATTTTCTCTGTCTTAAACTTTTCCAAAACTTTTTTCCTTTGTATACTGTGACCTTGTGGTTATGATGGTTTGTGCTGTATAACCTAGAAAAATGAGGGCAGAGGCTGAAGTTTAAGAGGTCTACACAGTGTCAAATGTCTTCTTTAATCTTAGAAAGAAATTGACTCATTAACTTCACTCAATGCTTCAGAGTTGAAGCTTCTACCTATACTAAAAATGTTGGCTTCAAATGACCACACTTGAGTTTTAAAGATATTTATAACTGTCCTCTCTCTTTTTTTGAAACGTGTAGTATTTTTTTTTAAATGAGTTAAAGTGTTTCACTAATCATAGTTTATCATTTAGAATTACCTATCTCAATCCAGAGAAAATTAGATAACTGAGCACTAATATTAATTAGTTTGTTTTGTCAAGATTAGTTTAATATCCATTATTTTTAGTATAATTGCTACACATAAAATGACACCAAAGAGAACGTAACTGGATTTGTCTGAACACAACATCACGTTGTCCTATATTTCAGAGGCACACACACATACAATTAAACAATGTCTCTCTTTTGGTTTATAGAATAATTTTCTTTTTCTTCTTCCTGAATCAGATTTAAAGTTTATCAAACAATCAGTATTCTTCCAGTATTGATGAAGATCAACAGGTTTGCTTAGGCTTAGCAGATATGTGGATTTTTTTTTCTCTGTGAAATCAGGGCTAAGAATGTAGATGCTGGGGTTAAAGAACACAATTGAGTACTCAGTTCTGCTATCAACAGGGGTAATTGGCCTAAATGCTCTATTTTTTTCTGTGAAATGATAACTAATAACGGTACTGATATTATAGAGTGGCTGTGAACACTAAATGGGATGATACATTTAAAGCACTCAGAATGGCACCTACCACCTATCCCACAGAGTTTTTGTGAATAGAATAATACATGGAAAGCATTTGGCCCAATGCTTGACACATGACATTTGCAGACACCCAATAAATGTGAGCTATTATTATTTTATCCGTTGTTCATTTTTAATCATATGGTTATATCTTCATAACTTTTCTTTTTTCACACAATTAATGTATCAATACATTGAGCATGAGCCAAAGACATAAAAGAGTGGAGAACGAAGTGTGAACATTTCCCTTTGTCACCCACCTCTGTCAAACTCAATTAACTGCCAACCTTTGCTTTAGGGAGATTTTGGTCACCTCATAATCTCTATCAGTCCTTCCACACCATTCTTTAACAGTGACATTTTCTGTTTTTTTTTTCAGTGTATTCAAAGGCTCAAGCAAACACAGCTTGGAGCTGGGGATACTCTTAAAATGTCTTATTTCTATATCCACTTTCTATGCATTGTATTCACAAACATACACCTTTCTTGGTGTACTTGTATTTGGGACCATATTATATATAGTGTTCTTCTACTAGCATTTTAAAACTTGGAGTTACTTCCATATCCAAGTGTGTAAGTCAATCTCATACATTTATTAAACAACTCTGTCACATCTATAGTAAAAATAAGTCACGATTCATTAACTATTTCTGTTTTAATGGATGTCTTTATTTGTAATTTTCCATGATCACACATGATATTGCAATCAATATTCTTTATATAGTTTATATGATTTCTGAACATATGTGGCTATTTCATGGGACAGATTTATTTCTGGAAGTGTAATTTCAGCATCAGGGAATGTGCACATTTACAATTTTGATAGCAATAGACAATTCAGAAAAACCTAATGAAAAACATATCACCAATTTAAACTGCCACTAACTGTAAGAATCCTCATTTCTTATAAACCTACTAATATGCAATGTCATCAATCATAAATATTTTTTGCCAATTAGAGAAGCAAAGGATAAAAATGTCATTTTATTATTCAATTTGCATTCTTAATTACCAATAAGTTTACATCACTTTTTTTTGGAAGTTTTTAGCTACGATTTCTTTGTGTCCTTTTCTTAGCCCCGCCCTTTTTCTTCTCTCCTTGTAAGACTCCAGTGACAGGAATGTTAGATCTTTTGTTGTAGTTTCATAAGTCCCTGAGGTTCTTTTCATTTTTTTAGTCTATTTTCTCTCTGTTATTCATACTGCTTAATTTCTGCTGCTCTGTCTTCAAGTTCATTGATTTTATTCCTGTCTCGTTTATTCTGCTGTTGTCTTTTGTTTTGGCTTTTGTATTTTTCAGTTCTAAAATTTTTATCTGGTTCTTCTTTATATCTTCTATGCTTCTGCTGAGACTTTCTATTTTTTGTTTGTTTCAGGTATGTTTGTAATAGTTTATTTCAAACATTTATATAATGGCTGTCTTTAAAATATTTGTCAGATAAGTCTGCCATCTCTGTCATTTTGATGTTGGCATCTATTGATTGTCTTTTTCCATTCAAGTTGAGATTTTCCTGGCTCTTGATATGATTTTCGATGGAAACCTAGACATTTTGGTTATTACGTTATGAGACGTTCAGTCTCATTTACACCTTTTGTTTTTATTGACTTCTTCCAACACCACTCTGGCAAAGAAAGGGGTGGAGCCTGCCTTGTTACTACCAGGTGGAGGTAGAAGTCCAGGTTCCCACTCAGCCTCTGTTGACACCTGGGATGGGGAGGGGGCTCCTCTTACTGCTGAGAGAGGGTAGAGGTGTCTTGTCACTGCTTCCATGTCCCCATGTGGTCTTCACTGACACTGTGGGAGAGGACAGCCCCAGTTACTGCTCAGTGATGATAGAAGTCCCAGATCCCTACTCATCCTTCTCTGATATCGTCCTGGTAGGGGGTTCGAGGTGCTTCCTTACAGCCTGGCAAGGAGGAAAGTCTAGGCTCCCCTTTGGATTTTGCTAGGTGGGGTGGGACCACAGTTTTTTCTGCCATTTTGGCTGCAATAAAGTGGTATTGTCTTGGAAGGCTGCACATTTCCTGGTTCTTTGGGTGTAGACAGTGGCATTTGCTGGGGCTTTTTTTTTTCTTTTTTGTCTGTACCTGTTGTTGTGTCTGTCTAGGTTGCTGGCTTCTCCAGCACCCAGTTTGGGATATATAAGCCAGAAAGGAAACCCAGGGAACTCACTGCTATGTTGTTCCTCAGATCCCAAGGTCTCCAGATTATCTAACTTCTTTTATCCAACTTTCAGAGTCTTCTTATACTTGTTTTACATATAATGTCCCGGAGAGTAAGAGAGAAACCAAGAAAGACAGCCAGCGAAGGAGAGTAAAACACAGACACACAGAGACAGCGACAAAGAGGTGATATTTGGTCTGCTAATTAAGAACTGATAATGGTTAGTAGGGCAGTAAGAGCACTATGCTTCCCGGTGTATTAATATTCTGACCAAAACAGGATGAGAACCACAAAGATATAGGTGGGTTCTTACCACTTCCCTCTGCCTTTTTTTCTTTTTCTTTTTTTTTTTTTTGAGACAGAATCTCGCTCTGTCACCCAGGCTGAAGTGCAGTGGCATGATCTTGGCTCACTGCAGCCTCCACTCCTGGGTTCAAGTGATTCTTCTGCTGCAGCCTCCCAAGTAACTGGGATTACAGGGACCCATTGCCACACCCGGCTAATTTTTGTATTTTTAGTAGAGATGGGGTTTCACCATGTTGGCCAGGCTGCTCTTGAACTCCTGACCTCAGGTGATCTGCCTGCCTCAGCCACCCAAAGTGCTGGGATTACAGGCATGAGCCACCATGCCTGGCCTGCTTTTTCCTCTTGATGAGCTACACAATATACTCCTTGTTCCTTGCAGGTACAGATTGGCAATATGGCCCGTACAAGCACTGTTTGGGGTGCTGTTGTTCCAGAAACAAAACTGTCTCCTAGGGGTGGTAAGACAACAGGATAAGTGGTAAGTTGGAAAGTTTCTCTGCTTATGTATCATTGGAATGACCCAGCCCTGCTCTTAAAACTTCCTTTATGATTCATGGGTAAAATTTGCTGAATTCATTCATTCAAAATATTTACTGAGCACTACCTATTCATTCATATGTATAGATTATGGAGCAAAGTGTCTTATGTGAGGGCATATATGTTTGTGTCGTGTATGTGAATATATAAGTGTGTGTGTATATACACAGATACATAAACAAGACACATTGCTCTGTGATATAAACGTAATCATGTACAAAATGCACACATATTATGTTCATACGTGGATTTTACAATCGGAAACAGAAGACAGTAAATGAAATAATCATAAAATTAATGGAAAATGTTAGTTTATCAGTTATAATGATTGCTATTAAGGAGAAGTATTGGCTCTGGCAGTATCACAGGCTGTCTGGGAAATCTTTCCTGAGGGAGTGAAGTATAAGCTGAAATCCTAAGGATGACGATGATGAGATAATGTGGTGAAGGAAATGGATGGACATGATGTGGGGAGGGAAAAGCTTTCCAAGAGGAGGCAGCAAACAGCATACGTGACTTGGAAGGATGGACAGGTCATCAGCAGAGTGGCCGTGGATAGCATTGTTTCTTTCCTAGTGTGTGTTTGGACCTTATTCATGCCTTGTGCAAATATTAGGTCCATATAGGCCAGCTTCTTGATTACAGAGAGTTACATTTAAGCCATAATTATATGGGGCTTAATTAGGAAAATATGCTGTCAACAAATAATTGAGTCTGTTTATGACTGGGTTTACCAGACCAAAGGGGAAAATTGTAGAATATCAAATATGAAAAAATATCCAACTTTAACAATAATGTTAGCTATGTATAATACACTTCAGATATCCATTCCATTCAACTGCTATTAATTAAGCCCCTGTATATGATATGGAAATGTGCCAAAATAGGGACATTTCCCTTCACCAATGCGCAGGCTAGCTGGGAGACAGATCTGCAAATAAATATATCATGTACCGTCAGAAGATTTAGCCAAATTGAGATTTTAGCCAAACTCTGAGAAGAGGATAGGATGTATTTCTGAATTTTTCTGGATCTGATCTCTCTTGCTCTTAAAGAGTAACTACTGAACTGGTCAATTCCTGAAAGATCTCTATTAGTTCTTACAAAAAAGCTACCAACATTAGTGACTAGCATGAGCAATTGAAGGTGCAACCTGGCCAGGCATGGTGCCTCACGCCTGTAATCCCAACACTTTGGGAGGCCGAGATGGGTGGATCACCTGAGGTCAGGAGTTTGAGACCAGCCTGACCAACATGGAGAAACCCCATCTCTACTAAAAATACAAAAATTAGCCAGGCATGGTGGCACATGCCTGTAATCCCAGCTACTCGGGAGACTGAGGCAGGAGAATTGTTTAAACCCGGGAGGTGGAGGTTGTGGTGAGCTGAGATCATGCCATTACATTCCAGCCTGGGCAACTAGAGTGAAATTTCGTCTCAAAAAAAAAAAAAAAAGTGCAACTCATTTGGACTCTAGTTGGTATTTATTCTATGCCACTTATTATGTTAATTATTTTGCATGGATATATTCTGTCTCCCCAAGTAGACTCCAAATTCCTTGAGAATAGGGATTGCGTATTACATGTTTTCATGTTCACAAGACCTAGCATCGTGCTTTGCTTTGTAATTTTTTTTTGATGGAAGGCCAAGATAAATCAGGTTCTGGAAACTACTATCATATAAGTAGTACCTGTAGGAACAGGGAGATTTATGCAACAGAATATCTACTGGTAGATAGAACTGTCTTCAGCCATGTAATTAACATCTATGAATTAGCTACCTTAATACACTCCTATAAACATTCACAAAACTGTATGTTTTGTCAATTATTTTCCACTGCTACTGCCAGTTTTACCAAATTATAGCCTAGGAGAAGCTTCAAGGGAATCAAACTTCTTTTGAATGATGTTTTTTTAATCCTGTTTTTTTTTAAACTTTAATTTTTTTTTTTCCTTAAATGGACTTTTCATGATACTTGGGAGGGGACTTGGGAGACATTTAGGTTTTTGGAACATTTAAAAAATAATTTTGAAAAGCAAAGAAAGATGACAAAAATAACTTCCAGTTGTATGGAGTCTCATTTATTATTTATCAAATACAATGCTAGGCTAAGCCTTTGAAATGTGTTATACCATTAATCTTCACAACAGCCTGATGCGATAGATAATAAATAATAAAGATGTCTCTTTTTATTACGCTTTTTCCTTTTTAAAGTAAACAATCTGAAATTGAGAGAAGGTAAGTAACTTACCCAAGGTCATACTGAGTGCTGGTGTCGTTTTTAAAAACCTGGAATGACTGACCCCATAGTCCAGTCTCTGACCTCTATGCTATACTTCCCTATTTGTGCTGAAATGGTACCAGGCACTGAAACTGCATAGATGAGCAAGACCTAATTCTTGCCCCTGTGTAGTCCATTGTCTAAAGCAAGAGGGAAGCCAAAGCCTGTCTACAGCTTAGCTCTGGAGCCAGGCTATCTGGGCTCAGATTCTAGCTCTACCACTTAGTAGCTGAATAACTGTTGACAAGTTACTAAACCTTTCTGTGCTTCAGTTATCCTGCATGTAAAATGGGGATAAAAATTTTCAGGGTTACTGCAAGGATTAAGTGAGATAATACATGTGAAGCACTTGGAATTGTACATGGCAGTGCACACAGCAAGTGCTCAATAATGCTAGCAGCTATCATTACTATCCTTGGTCATTATTACTGAGGTCGGCTGAGACCACCTGGGCCGTCATACCCACTGAAGGAACAAGACTAGTTTGAGGGTCTCAAAGGGACTCCTCCCATTCACAAAATGTGGATAGATGAAGGGCCTTGTTTGGGACAATTACTTGGAATTTTCCTGGTGCTTAGCTACCACAGCTCTGAAGAAGTTGCTTTTCTCCCAAGGACATATAATGCCTCTCAAGCTTAGCATGTCTCCTTCTTCCCATCCAACATTAATATCCCATTTTGGCTGGGGCTTTAATTTATTTTTTCTCACTAACCAGTGACAATGATTTTGGTCCTACAGTTAATTTTTAGAGTTTATTAGGAAATAGAATTATTATGGAGTTGTAACCAGATCCTACACTTTTTAGGCAAATCTACTAATTTCGAGAACTGAGTTCTTGTATTAGCTGTGACATAAACTAATATCAGCAAACCATTATACCTCACTGAGCCTCAGTTTCTTTTTACGTATAAAATGAGAATTGGATTTATAGTTTCCAAGACTACTTTCCTTTCTAAAATTCATTTAACATGATTTTGTAATTTTGTTTCTATGTGTCAATATATAGAGGTTGGATTTTTCCCCAGACTACAAAAACCTATATACTCCTCTGTCATACATGGTTATTAAAGGTTTTTAGGTGTTTTAAGAGCTGATTAGTCTGCCAGGAAGTGTGTTAACACTGTGGAACATCCCTCAGTGTCCTCCCCTCGTATTATATTAGTCACTTTCCTTCTACACCCAATCACTAATTGCAACTCCCTCTAATCACTTTTGGGAAACCTCCCCAGAGGCCTGTTTGAACCACACAGGCAGATAGATATTCTTTTACCTCAGTCACCTTTTAACTTTTGCTTTCTCATCTACCCATGTTCACAGGCAGATTTCTCACTTTAGTAGTGTATTGTTTTTTATCATTACCAAAAAATTACCCCAAATTAGTGGCTTAAATTAACACAAATTTATTACCCAAGTTCTACAGGTTAGAAACCCAACACCACTCTCATTGTGCTAAGTTAAGATGTCAACAGGACTGCACTCCTTTCTGGAGGCTCCGGGGGAGAATCTGTTTTCTTGCCTTTTCTCACTACTCAAGACTGCACCATTCCTTGGCTCATGGCTCCCTTTTTCCATCTTCAAAGCAAGCAATGGCAGGTGGGTCTTTACATTGCATCCGTTCCGTCTGACTGTGTTTCCATCATCACATCTTCTCTGACTCTTCTGCGTCCCTTTTCTACTTACAAGGACTCCTGTGATTACATTGGGTCCACCTGGATAATCCATGATAATCTGCCTATTTCAAGGTCAGCTGATTAGAAATCCTAGTCCCATCAGCAGTTTCAATTCTGTCAGCAACCTTGATTCTCTTTTGCCATGTAATTAAAAATATTCACAGGTTCTGAGGATTAGGACATGAACCTGTTTGGTATTCTGCATACCGCAAATAGACAGAGACATCTTCTAAAACCATAGTTCTACCATCTAGACTTTATACACTGCTTCACCTACATCCTACACTTCCTAACAAGATAAAACAGTGAAGAGTTTTAAAGGGATCAATAGTGGCACTGGCTAGGAGTTGCGAAAAATTTCAGGTTGGTGATATTAGGTTTGAAAGCCTTCTTCATATCCCCTATTATTCACAAGCTGAACAGATTTATAGTAAGAAGGGAATTCCTTGCTTTCTGCTCATACACTCTGTCCTAGAATACAAAGCTTATTCGAGCAGTTTCTTTTTTTAATGGCCTTAGAGATTGCAGAATCTTCATTAATTAATTAAAAAAACATTTATTTTCGTATCTTTAATCTGCATGGCCCCAAATTATCAACTACAAAGATAAACATTGATAGTGGAAAAATATCACCACATTACTTCCTGAAGTCATTCATTCTCCCTGACCAGCTGCCTTTTATATGCCTGGGGTAACAGAGATAAACTAGATTCCCAGGTGCTCCACTGTAAGACAGAATCAAAAGAGAGTAAACATCTTTGGTCCCTTTGTCAATGACAAGGCTTCCAGCTGGGCCAAAGTTGTTCCCTGCTGAAAAATATGAAATAACATATTAGAAGCTCCTAGTAGAGTGCCTTGCATATGCTAGAGGCTTGGTAAAGAATGTCATTATTCTTTGTGTAATATCTGGTACACCCAGACAAAGATTATGGCTAACAGAGAATTGTATAAGAATTATTTTTCTGATTTGCCCTCTGTTGTATTAGAAGCTTTTTTGATACAATCTTTTTCCAGCCTGGGTGAAAGAGCGAGACTCCTTCTCAAAAAAAAAAAAAAAAAACTCTTTTCATTACAGGATATTTGATAAAAAAAATTAAAAAGTAAATAGTGGCATGCTGTATTAGTTTGTTCTCACACTGCTATAAAGATTTACCTGAGATGGCCGGGTGTGGGGGCTCACGCCTGTAATACCAGCACTTTGGGAGGCCGAGGCAGGTGGATCATGAGGTCAGGAGATGGAGACCAACCTGGCTAACATGGTGAAACCCCATCTCTACTAAAAATGCAAAACGTTAGCCAAGTGTGGGGACACGCACCTATAGTCCCAGCTATTCAGGAGGCTGAGGCAGGAGAATAATTTAAACCCAGGAGGCAGACGTTGCAGTGAGCCGAGATCGCACCATCGCACTCCAGCCTGTGCAACAGAGCAAGACTCTGTCTCAAAAAAAAAAAAAAAAAAAAAAGGAATTACCTAAGACTGGGCAATTTATAAAGAAAACAGGTTTAATTGACTCGCAGTTCCACAGGCTGTACAGGAAGCATGGCTACGAGGCCTCAGAAAAATTGCGACCATGGTAGAAGGGCAAAGGGGAGGTAAGCACATCTTCACATGGCAGCAGGAGAGAGAAAGTCAAGGCGGAAGTGCTACACACTTTTAAACAACCAGATCTCATGAGAACTCACTATCATGAGAACATTAAGAGAGAAATCCACTCCCATGATCCAATCACCTTCTACCAGGTCCCTCCCCCAACATTGAGGATTAAAATTCAACATGAGATTTGAGTGGGGACACAGAGTCAAATCATATCACTTGCATATCTACCCCATAAACATGACTACTTTTGACATTTTCGTTTATTTCTTGCTTTTGTTCTTGCTCTCTTGCCATCTTAGAGGTTTTTGCAGCTATAAGCAACAGAAATTCAAACTCTCTTAATAAAAAATGGACATTTATTGCTAGCATATTTATGAAACTCAGGAATGTTAAGAAAGAATGTAACCAGTAACTGAAGTGACAGCAGTAACAACCTACTCTCTTCACTTCTCGAAGGCAGAATGTATTTCCAATCTTTATTTCCTTTTGGTGATTTTCTGCTCTTGAAGACTGGCTTTCTCAACTTTGGCCATGCATGTGGCTACCCCAGTTCTGGCTTTACATGGCCTTTGTATAGGTTTCAGAAAAGGCAACAAAGAACCCTCACAATACAGTGGTTTTGAAAGAAGTTTACTCAAAGAAGTTATCTCACTCCAGGTTGATGAGATAGGTCTACTCCATGCAGTTATTCTGAGATCTAGATTCCTTACATATTGTTTTTGCTCTGTCACTCCCTAGAGCATTGCCTAGTTTGCCTGAATGAAGCTGGTTCAAAGGCATGCCCAAGTTACAATTCATGGGAGGGGGTGGAAAGAGCTAGTTCGGGAGAAAGGGTTTACCTTTAGGAGATAATCCAGATGTTACACGCGTGACTTCCATTCATAGTCCTTTGACTTGAAATAAACCAGATAATTGTAGCTAGCTGCAAGAGGCTTGGAAATGTCAGATCTAGCTGGTCTTAAATGTGTCCAGCCATAACTGTGTTGCTACGGACAAAAGAGACTGGTGGACAACTGGCAGCCTCTGATATGACTTCCTAGTTCAAGAACAGAACTACAGCTCCTCTGCCTCAGTTCCAAACTCTCTTGAATGGGGCTCTGATTGTACTAGTTTAGGTAAGGTGTCTACTCCAGTTTAGTCAGTCCTTGTCTTGGGAGACAGGATCATGTGGGCTATGGCAACATCATAGGGGTTCTGGGAGAAGACTAAGAAGGAGCAAGTAATATAAAGTGCTCCTCTGTATCTGAATATATGTATTCCCCTCCCAAATCTGGACACATACAAGCACACAAATATTTGAGAATTATCTCTTTTTTATCTTTCTTTCCCCCCACATCAGTCTATGGATTTTATCTTTATTCCATCCATCCATCCATCCCGCCTCCACATCTTACCTAGTTCATTGAGATTTAAATAAATTTGGCTTGACCCCACTAAGTCAGAGAACATAGTTCTCCTTCCCTCCTGGACATACATCTAGATCACAATTCTTAGCCTTTCTTACAATTAGGTGTGGCCATATGACTGAGTTATGGCTAACACAATGTTGAACATAGAAATATCTTGCATGGTTATCCACTCTTTCTCTCTCTCCTACCAAAAGCTAGCTGATTGTCCAGGTTGACCTTGGAACCCATGTGATGTACCCTTTATCAGCCTGGGAACTTAAATAACTGTGTGGAGCAGAGTTCATACCTTGTCGCTCGCCACCCATTGAACTGTGATATGACACAGAAATAAATTTCTATTGCTTTAAATCACTGATATCTTGAGATAGCAGGTAGGGTTACCTTAATACACTGAATAATTTCTGTCTTATAGGGTGTCCAATACCCTAGCTATATTTTCTATTGCTTCTTAGAAAAGTGATATTATATATTTTATGGTACCTCTCTTTTTAATTTCTTATTTCCTTAAAGCCTTGAAACTCACTCATCTCTCAACTCCTAGAGTGATTCTTTTCTTCCTTGCCTGCACCAACAAAGGGGGATGTACAAATAGCTACTGTCCTTTGATTTTCTCAAAATACCATCATCCAAGGCATTTATATGCATGGCATAGTTTACTGAAGGTTCACAGCAATCCTAATGAATTGGATATTTAGAAATCCATATTCTTATAAGTCCTTACATCACCTACTGTTGTGTTACTTCACTTCCTATTCCCTCTCCTCTTTCCATTTGTCTACTTTTCCTCCAACCCCAGATTAACCTTTTTTGCTGAATAGTTGGTCTAGCCATTCTTTGGAAATTTTTTCTAGCCTATCCAGGCTATCCCTGGAGAGCTTCCTTGTTCCCAAAAACCACAGTCACTAAGGGATCTTAATTTATTTTGACCTCTAAGCCAGATGCAAGGAAAAAACAAAAAACAAACCCTCTGGCATCCCTTGGGTTAATATGAAATGGCCCTTTAGACTATTGACTATGAGGACACAAAAAGCATAGCAAAATCCAGGCAGTAAGCTCTTTTAGAAGAAAATCAGAAGAAATGGCAACAACGGGTGCACATTCTCAGATACAACTGGGCTGGAGCTGAGTTTTGGTTGTCTGTATAGATTGGCAAGTGATCTTCAGTATGCCACAGATGCCCCTACTATCACTGTTCCATGTTATCTCTTATACAGGGACCATTTCACTCATTTATGTCACTTATCTGCCTCCTTTAGGCATATGAGCTTGCTACTTCTCTTCCATCTGGAAACAGTTTCTATCCTGATAAGAACAAAGTGCTCAACTCTCAAAATAACAAATGTTCTCCCCTGTACACATATACATTGCCCATTTTGCCATTTATCTTGTCCATGGAAGACCCAATAGTAACCTATAAATGTATCATAATTTATCTATTTCTTTAAAGTTGTTAATTTAGGGTGTCTCCAAACATTTGTGTATAAGTGTTTATTTATTCTCCATGTTCACAGACCACATTTCTTGATGTAGTATCACTTGATGAAGACGTATGAAGAATTTATAGTACCTGTTACAGATCACTAAATTGTTCTGAAAAAGATGATATCCATAATGAGTATCAGAATTTTGCTTGCAGTGGTTAACAGGGTTACAACTCAGTCTTCAATCATGGCTTCTAAAATACCTAGAGGGGTTTTTAAACTTTGAACTTTAATTTTGACTGAATTAATTGTATGGAGTGAAAACTACATAGAGTTTAGTATCTAGTTAACTTAAGTATAATTACATATGATAAACTATCAATGATGATAATGAGACCAGCATTTTAATTCACCTTTACTAAAGAGTGAGTACAAACCTGAGCTAAACATGTCTGAGAGAACAGTTTTGGTTCCAGTTTTTTCCTCCTGGTCCATCCAAGTTTTGTTGATTCTTTCCCATATATTTCCTGGTGTCCTTGTTCTACATTAGAAGGTTATGTCCTTAAAACAGGACATTTCTCACCATCTGCAGCAAATTTGTAGTTTCCTTCTGCTTCTTAAAACTATACAGTCTAGGCCGGGTGCGGTGGCTCACGCCTGTAATCCCAGCACTTTGGGAGGCTGAGGCAGGCGGATCACGAGGTCAGGAGATCGAGACCATCCTGGCTAACACGGTGAAACTAAAAATACAAAATACTAAAAATATAAAAAATTAGCCAGGCGTAGTGGCAGGCACCTATAGTCCTAGCTACTTGGGAGGCTGAGGCAGGAGAATGGCGTGAATCTGGGAGGCGGAGCTTGCAGTGAGCCAAGACCACGCCACTGCTCTCCAGCCTGGGTGACAGAGCAAGACTTCATCTCAAAAAAACAAACAAAAACAAAAACAAAAACCTATACAGTCTATTTTAGTGTTCAGAAGAGACTGGTATTCTCTCCTGTCATGCTAAATACTTCTCATCTGCTCCATCCTACCTTAATGGTATTTTTAAGGTCCTCTCCAGAGTCTTTCTCTGTTCTATGGATTGCCTAGTTATAGTAGTTTCATCTAGTATTTTGGATTTAGGCAGACATATCGGGTCAAATTGCCTAGTAGCATAATCACCAGGATGTTTTCTGTGTCACACTGTTAAGTGTCGCTCAGGACACTTACCTTAAAAACATGTATATTTGTATTCACTCATCAATATTTTGATGGAGACCCACTGTCTTCATTTCTAGAATGAGTCCCCTGGTTGAAGCTCTGCATCATCTTTCTTGCATCAACCGCACCCATAATTCATTGTCTGTGAGTTCTGGTTTTGCTTTTGTAAGTGAAACAATAACCCAAAGACATGGGTAAAGCAGCCTGAATGCTGACACCTTCTACGTTTTTATGATTCTTTAAAAATATTTTACATTTGTCTCACTCACGCCTAATCTGATAGCATGTTTCTTAGTGACTCACCTTTATTAAATCTTTCTAGCATTCCACGTGGTTTTCAAAGAAACCACATTTTTGCATTCATATATCATTGACTTATGTAACATCTCATGAAACTATGTCATTATGTAATTATAACATTGAATTTAAGAGGCACTAACTGTGTTGGAAACAAACATAACTGACTCTTGGCAAGCATCCAACTCAACCTGTGGGAGTAGAACTGAGTGAGCAGACCAGAGAGCAGTCTCTGCCAGGGGCTTTCTCTCATCTTTGGGCTTCAACAGAAAAGATTTGCAGAGAAAGGGAAGCATGTGGATAGATAATCTGGCAAGTTGGCTGAGTGGAAATGGGTTAAGAGAGTTCTACTGTACTTTTAAGATCCTTATTAAATGTTTTATAGAACAATTTGAGTGCTGCTTGCTGTGATTTCAGTTAAGGTACGAAATATTTTACAGAAACGCAAAATCTTTTACTTTGAGTTTCTGGAAAATTTTACCTTTTACATAATTGGCACTCTACCAGTACTCCTGCCCTCATCTTGGCAATTTCAGTGTCTGGATTGGGTATTGGAAGGTGAACTTTCTAGCACATTGACTTCTCACTTCCTTCATCTCCCCTCCTCCACCTCTCTTGTCCTCCACGCTTCAGGTAGTTCTTCATTCTCAAAGTCTATACCCCATCTTTGTGGTTGTTGCTACCTGCAACCTCTCCATAAGCTCTGTTTCAAACAACTGCTTCCTGCCATCACCACCCTGACTGTGAAGCTTTCTTCAGTAATCACAACTCTAAAAGTGCTTCCATCCAGTGTTTCACTTCCCCTCACTCCCCTCTTCTACACATTTCCCTTCCTCTCCAGTTTCAATTCCATGGTCATTCATTATTATTCCCTTGCCTATGCTCTCAGCTTCCCTCATGTACCCTTTTTATAAGTTTTGTTTGGGAGAATCCTAACCTGTATAAATTTAATTATCCCTCTACTCTATGGCTGCACCCATGAGACAGAATGTGATTGCAGATAAACACAGAACTATGTGATTGGTCTCGCTTTAAATTTGTGATCACTCACCTCAAGTGGGTCTTATGCAGCCTGGCTTTATGTAGTGCATTCATTTTTCCATTCTCCTATCTGATTATTTCATACTTTCTCCTTTCTTATTGAATGCTCAGATCTCCTCCCTCATTCTCTCTTAGCTGACCTTGTTTCCTGTTCCATTTGGAAAGTATAAGCAACCAAAACATACTTTCCTTATGCTCTTACTCAACACTGCTTGCCTTCTAGCATGAGTTTCAATATACTCTGCCTTCTCTCCGGCTTATCAATTAGTCTCCTCTCTTCTTCATCAAGTTTTCTTCTCTGCTAGTTCATTCTCATCAGTAAATAAAAAAAGCCATTCTCAATGCTATTAAAAAATCAAAAACTCCTTTTTAAACCTAATTTTTCTCTCTAGCTACTTTCCCATTTCTCTGTTCCTCTATATAGCAAAACTTAGTAAAGTAACCAGACCTTCACATTGCAGGATCCAATGGTACTATTTTAGTCTTCATCCTACTTGACCTATCAGTATGTAATTTGGTCCAGTGGACCACTAATACGGTTTGGCTCTGTGTCTCCACACAAGTTTCACCTTGGATTGTAATAATCCCCGTGTGTTGTGGAAAGGACCCGGTGGGAGGCAAGTGAATCATGGGGACAGGTTTTCCCATGCTGTTCTTGTGATAGTGAATGATTCTCAAAAGATCTGATGGTTTTATAAAGGGGAGTTCCCCTGCACATGCCCTCTTGCCTGTCGCCATGTAAGGCATGGACCTTCTCCTGTACCTTTGTCTGCTCTTGCTCAGTCTCCTTTGCTGGTTCTTTCTCATTTTCCTAACATCTTCACATTGAAGTGTCTCAAGATTTAGATTTCATCTATTCTTTATCTACATTCACTTCCTAGAAGATCTTAACTAGTCTCATGGCTTTAAATACCATCTAAACTCTTTTGATGCTTACATTTATACTTTAGCCTATACCTCTTTCTTGGTATATGCAATTCCTATTCAATCTCCCCTTTAACATCTCAAATTTAATATGTCTAAGACTAAAATCCTGTTTTCTCTCCCAAAACTTGCTCTTCCTGCAGAATTTCTTATTTTAGTAAATATAACTCTATCCTCTAAATTGCTCAGTGTATCAGCTAGCTATTGCATCATAACAAACCACTCCAACCCTGAAAGGCTTAAAACAACAATCATTAATTATTACTCATGTGTCTGAGGTTGATTTAAATTTGGCTGATCTGAGTTTGGCCAGGTACCTCTGCTTCAAGCTTCAGAGGCCAAGGCAGTTCTACTTCCTACTGCAGGTCTGTCGGTCACTTGAGCAGCTCTCTTACACCTGTTTCTTATCTTCTTAGAACATGAAAGCTGGTTAGGGTGTATTCTTTTCATGCTGATAGAACAATTGTAAGAGGGCAAGAAATAACGTGCAAGGCCTTTGAAGTCCTGGGCTCAGAATGAACAGGCAGTCACTTTCATAAACATGTCATTTGCCAGAGTTAAATTTGTGCTTGAGTGGAAAAACAGATGCTGCCCACAGTGAGGCCACAGGGAGGGCATGGATGCTGGGAAACATGAAGAATTAGATTCAATCATTTGGCTGATTACACTCAGCCAAAATCCTTGGTGTCATAGTAAATTCCTCTTTCTCACATTCCTCTCCACTCCCCCTACATCCAATCAGTAAATCCTATGGACTTTACCTTCAAAATATATCCAACTCCTGATCATTTGTCACCACCTTCACTGCTTCCACTCAGGTCCCAGCCACCATCATGTCTTATTTGGATAACTGTAATAGTGTTCTATCCAGTTTCCCTGCTGCTATCTCTTTTTCTTGATCATATTTCTTAACGAGGTAACCAAAGTGGTCCTGTTAAAATGTCAGATCATATCATTCTTTTTGAGCTCTTCCAGGAGCTTTCTAACTTAGGAAAAAAGCCAAAATTCTTACTATGGCCTAAAAGAATGTACCCTGATCTTAATCCTATTCCCTTATCTCTATGATTTCACTGTTACTTTCTTCTGCCTTGTGTTGCTCCAGGCTTATTGCACCTCTTGATGTTTTTTGAAAATGTCAACCATACCCTTGTGTCAGAATCTTTGAACTTGCTCTTCCTTCTACCTGAAATGCTTTGCTGCAGGCAGCAACATGTCTTATTCTCTTACTTTCTTAGGTCTTTGCAAAAACTCTCTTTTCAGTGAGGCCTTAATTATTCAATTTGCTTCTTTTCACTTATCCCCAAATCTTGCCATCCCCAGCATTCTCCATTATCCTTTCCTATATTGTTTCTCCATAGTACTTATTACCATCTAACATACATATGTTTTATCTTTTTGTTCATTTTTTATTTTTCTTTACTTTTTATCTGAGTTTTTCCCCCCATCTTGTTCACTACTGTATCTCCAGTGTTTCAAAGAATGCTTGGCACATAGTAGTCCCCTAATAAATATTTTGTGAATGAAAGAATTATTGAATGAATTTTACTGTTTTATCAGTATTTAGTTTATAATGGACAGAAAGATTACTCATTTGCTTATTTGTGAATAATTACCAGTAAATATCTTAGGGATGTTTAACTTTTGAAATATTATTGATTATTTATAGTTTTCTGCAGTCAGCTATGGATTTAGGAATTATTTTGCTAGAATATTTTTATCATTTAGATGTTGAAACATTGTTGTTAAAATGGTAGAGAATATATTCATTGAAATTATTTCTTTTCACCTGACCTTCATTTTTATTTTTTCTTCTTCTTGTGTAATCCATGTTATTTACTCTGAACAGCACAGAATCCATGTGATTTGTCCCTTTTGTAAAATGACTGTTTTTGGAATTTCAGCAAAAATGACCTCAGTTGTAGAAATAAATAAGTTTAATTCTCCTTTAGATTTTGAGATGATTAAGATTGAGACTAGATCAGATTTTTTATCTGTTATTTTTTCAGCTTTGAACATTTATTTTCAAGCTAGTTTATTTTTCTAAGCCCCCCCACTTTTTTCCTCCACTGAGGGCAAAGTAAATTTCTTTACTTTGCAGAAATGTGCCAGGAGCATCCTGCAAAATCACTGAGGAAGCTTATCCATTGCCATTAATTTTGGAAGATTCACGGAGCTCTGAAAAGACATAAAAAGTCTGTGCTAGGAAGCTGGTTATTATTATTTACTTTTCTTTCCTTTCATATGCAAAGGGAAGGTGGGCATATTGCCTCAGTTTTAATGATAGTGAGACATGATCAGAGATCATGATATTCTTCTCAAGCTCGAATGGGAGGGAGTGACTGCTCATCTGAGAAAATGGAGGCTGGTCTGCAGTCAGAATTATGTGTGCCTCGATGAAATGAGTTGGCTTAGGTCTCTTAGTATATATCAATAAGTTTACTTTCCTTTGTATATTTTACAAAGTTCCTTTCATTTCTTTTACTTTATGAAAGGTGATTGAAGTAGCGGTTTAAAAGAACTAAATGTATTGCTGCAATTCTCTACAACTATTATGTTTCCTTCCATATGTCAGGCTGAAGACAATTATCAATAAAATGTACAGAATTATTATTTAGCACCAACACACCACTTCTCATGCACATTTGTAAAGGCACAAGAGATGTGTTGGGTTAGGTTTTTCAAGTCTTTATAGATAGCTCTTTTGATCTTTGATTGTTTTCATTCAAATTTAAATGTTTTAAAATTCATTTTTGATCTTCAATTTGTATAGGAAACAAAATCCTCGTTATGCTGCTTCTTCATGTTCCACATCCCAAAGGAGGATTTTTCTCTTTTTTTTTTTTTGGGAGCAATGCATAATCTTGTTTTTGTTTTTTGTTTTTCCTCCAAAATCATCAAATGAAAATTTCTCTTTATATAAAAAAAATTGAACTTAAATGTCATTTTTAATGGCTGGCATATATTAAGAAAAATACTTTACATCTAGTATTTAATTAATCTCATTCCTAAAATAAAAGCAATAGATCAGTGGGTCTATGAGAATGAATAGTGACTTTAGTATTTTCTTACCGAAATGTTTTCAGTTTGTCAATATGATCTTCTCACATTTTCTTTGGGGCCCAGTGATCCTCTGTCCCCACGTCTCTTCCAGAAAATAAATAGGAGACTCCACCTTAAAGAAACAAATGGGAAGGAAAATGAATGGACATATCACCATGTACATACCTTGTAGATATTTCCAAAGTTAATTTCTCCCCAAGGAAGGGCAGTGAGCAGTCATTCACTTTGGAAGGTCAAAGTCTTATTTTTAGTCATTTAAAATGGGAATGTTAATAAGAATACAATTAGAGTAAACAGTCTACAGCCCATGTGAGAATCATCAAAGTTATGAACAAGAGGAGGCATTTAAGTGATAAACATAATTGCTGAAATCGGGTTGCAGAGATAAAAGCAGATTAGACTGAGAATATGCTGTGGGATTTTAATCGGATCTTTTCTTTTTTACAGCATTCCACCTCCCATTTCCTTCCAGCCCAAGTATTGGGCAAACTATGGTCATCCTCTTAGGCTAGAGGACAGGGCGTGTAAAGCTTCATAGACAAGATAGTGAATATCCACTGTCCCTTTCCACTTCCCACCTATGACAACCTATTGACCCAGCCACTCCTGGTGGGTTAGGATCTTTGCTGTAGCCACATCCACATGCCTAGGAGGGAGAACCATTTTCCTCCACGTGAGGGCATACAGGGCGTGAAGTGCTGTTAAGACTTTCTCTACCTCAGGGGAAAGCTAAAAAAAGGGGATTGGTTGGACCTCAGCACACCTTTTTTAAAATGTAAAAGCACTAGGATAGGCACTATTGTAGAAAGAGGTTTTAAGTTTCTGCTTTTAGAGATTGTCAATGAAAACGTTCAGTTAATCAACAGCTATTCACTGAGGCTTATTTTGTTTTCATGTTCAGAGTTTTCACATCTGCTGTCATATGGCTACACCAGGACATTGAGGGCACAAGGAAGTTCTTATTCCGCATCATTTAGACTTCACTTGTCTGGAGGCGAGATGCCGCACCCAGTCTGCAGAGCCAGGAGACAGCTGGCTGGTAAAGAATGTGGCCTCTGTAGTCACATTTCCTGGCTTTGAGTCCCGGTTCTCTTGCTCGCAAGCTGTGGGACCTTAGTAAGTCATTGAATCTCTCTGTGCCTCAGTTTCCTCATCTGTAATATGGGGGACATACTATCTCCCTCATGGGGTTGAGGTAATGTTCTTAGAACAGTGTCTGACACATTGTAGCTCATGAGCTGTGAGTGGAGGAGGCTGAGACTAAGAATGATTCTACTTTTTATTTAATGTGAGATGTGACTGAACCACATAAAATTAAAGTGACTCATTAAAAAGTGCTACAGCAGCCGTGAATTTTATTCCACCCCAACACTTAGGTGTAAGATATTTCTTTTACTGGCATACCTCGATCTTTGCACTTCACTTTTTTATACTTTTCAGATATTGCGTTTTGCATTTTTTTTTTTTTAACAAATTGAAGCTTTGTGGCATCCTTGTGTTGAATAAGTCTATAGGCACTATTTTTCCAATAGGATGAGTTTGCTTTTTGTCTCTATGTCACATTTTGGTAATTCTTGCAGCATTTCAAGTGTTTGTATTGTTATTGTATCTGTTATGATGATATGTGACCCCCACTCTTTGATGTTACTATTGTATTTGTTTTAGGATGCCATGAACTGCACCCATATAAGCTGGCGAACTTAATGCATCAATGTTGTATATGTTCTGACTGCTTTACTGACTGGCCATTTCCCCAACTTCTCCTTCTTTTCAAACCTCCGTGTTTCTTGAGATACAACAATATTGAAATTGGGCCAGTTAATGACTATAATGGCTTATATGTGTTCAAGTGAAAGGAAGAGCCACACATCTCTCACTTTAAATCAAAAGCTAGATATGATTAAACTTACTGAGGAAGGCATGTCAAAAGCTGAGATAGGCTGAAAGCTAGTCTTCTTATGCTAACAGTTAACCAAGTTATGAATGTAAAGGAATAGTTCTTAAAGGAAATTAATAGTGCTACTCCAGCGAACACACAAGTGATAAGAGAGCAAAACAGTCTTATTGCTGGTATGGAGAAAGTTTTAGTGGTCTGGATAGAAGATCAAATCAGCCACAGCATACCTGTAGGTCTAAACTTAACTGAGGGCAAGGTCCTAACTCTGTTCAGTCTTTTGAAGGGAGAGCGGGGTGAGGATGCTATACAAGAAAAGTTGAAAGCTAGGAGAGGTTGGTATATGATGTTTGAGAAAAGAAGTTGTAACATGAAGGTGGAAGATGAAACAGCAAGTGCTGATACAGAAGCTGCAGCAAATTATCCAGAATATCTAGTTAAGATCATAGATGAAGGTGGCTAAACAACAGATTTTCCATGTAGACAAAATGGCCTTCTATCAGAAGATGAATCCATATAGGATTCTTATAACAAGAGAGGGGAAGAAGGCAATGCCTAGCTTCAAAACTTCAAAGGACAGGCTGAATCTTATTAGGGGCTAATGCAGTCAGTGACTTTAAGTTGAAGCAAATGCTCATTGATTATTTTAAAAATCCTAGGACCTTTAAAAATTATGCTATATCTACTCTGCCTATGCTTTAGAACTGGAACTACAAATCCTGGATAAAAGTCCATCTGTTTATAGTATGAAATACTGAATATTTTAAGGCTATTATTGAGATCTACTGCTCAGAAAAAGAGACTCCTTTCAAAATACTACTTGCTCATTGACAATGTACCTGGTTGCCCAAGAGCTCTGATGGAAGCATACAAGGGAGTAATATTTTCAGGCCTGCTAATGCAACATACATTCTGCAGCCCATGGATCAGGAAGTAATATTGACTTTTAAGCCTTA
The DNA here is from genome assembly GCF_009828535.3 of Hylobates moloch. Classification (NCBI taxonomy): domain Eukaryota; kingdom Metazoa; phylum Chordata; class Mammalia; order Primates; family Hylobatidae; genus Hylobates; species Hylobates moloch. Next base: position 72,111,247 of record NW_026652287.1, read on the forward strand.
TTATTTAAGACATACATTTTGTAAGGCTATAGCTGTCATACATTGTGATTTATCTGATAGATCTGGGCAAAGTAAATGGAAAACCTTCTGGAAAGGATTTAGTATTCTAGATGTCATTAAGAACATTTGTGATATATGGGAGGAGGTCAAAATATCAACATTAAGAGAAGTATGGAAGAAGTTGATTCCAGCCCTCATGGATGACTTTTTAGGGGTTCATGACTCTGCTAGAGGAAATAACTGCAGATGCGGTGGGAATAGCAAGATAATTAGAATTAGATGTAGAGCCTGAAGATTTGATTGAATTGGTGCAATCTCATCATAAAACATTAATAAATGAGGAGCAGCTTCTTATGGATGAGAAAGAAAATGGTTTCTTGAGACAGAATCTATTTCTGGTGACAGTGCTATGAACATTGCTGGAAATAACAACAAAGGATTTAGAATATTTTATAAACTTAGTTGGCAAAGCAGCAGCAGGGTTTGAAAGGATTGGCTTAAATTTTGAAAGAAGTTTTACTATGGGTAAAATGCTATCAAACTGTAATGTATGCTACAGAGAAATCTTTCCTGAAAGAAAAAGTCAATCAATGTGGCAAGTTTCATTGTTGTTTTAATCTAAGAAATTGCCACAGCCGCCTGAATCTTCAGCAACCACCAAAATGATCAGTCATCAGCTATCAATATGTAGGCAAGACAATCCGCCAGCAAAAAGATTACAATGCACTGAAGGCTCATGATTTTTTAGCAACAAAGTATTTTTAATTAATGTGTGTACTTACTAGACTACAGTATAGTGTAAATATAACTTAAGTATGTACTGGAAAGCCAAAACATTCATGCGACTTCTTTTATTGCAGTATTTACTTTATTAGGTGATCTGGAACAGAACCCACAGTATCTTCAAGGTATGTGTAAACTTCTCTAAATCAAACTTAATCTGATCCAAGCCTTCATCTCATTATATTGGCTGAAAGTTCAATTTCAATAATTATTGGAGTTTTTTTCCATTTCTGGATTGGGCAAAGGTGCTATTTAGGGTAGATGGGTGGAAGGTGGATCTTGATGTTTTTGGTTCAAATGGATTTCTGCTCAAACTCACATCAGCCCTTGAGTGGGAAGGGATCTTCTACTTTTGTTTCAAGCTGCAGCCTGTGTCTTCATAAGGCTGGGTGACCAGGCACTTAGTGTCCAGTCTCCCCACATACACAGTGCAGTTGTTCCTTTCAGAAGTCTGCCATCTCCTTCTTTTGTAGAACTTCCTTGTAGAACCCACAGATCTCAGTCCCTATTGTAGTCTTGGGAGAAGCTTTCCCTTGATATATTCACCGTATTTTCTTTTCTTCTTACCCCAAAGACCTAGCATAACTCCCCAGATGAGTTTAGGCTTTTAGGAAGAAAGAATCCAGAAAAATGCATAATCTTTAGGCAAATTCTTCTTTGGCCATACAACATGAACTCCTCTAAGAAGAAAACCTAAAGACCCAGTGACCGTCTTGGAGCTAGGAAGCAAAATGACAGGAGAAATAAGACACATATTAATCTCTCACCACCTTGGTTCAACACTGGTTTCAGAATGTAGAACATGGGAGTTTTCTCTGAAGTTTGTGCTGATACTTCTTTCACACTTTTAAGAGTCATCTTTTCAGTCACTCACTGAAATCCAGTCATGTTAAATGGCAGTCTACACAGTTTTAGTAATTTCTGGCCTATCTTATGGCCCATATGTGTTCTTTCATTGGCACATGCAGTATGATTCTTCCCACAACAGAGATCTCAAATGATGGAGATGCAATGCACACCAGCACAGATCTTGAGGGGCCCAAACACACCAAGATAATAATATGTTAATTATATTTGGTCTGGATTTTAGAATAGATTTTTTGATTCATAGAATTGAAATAAGCCAATTATCTTTACTTCTGTAAAAATACTATGGAATGGATTTTTAAAAGTACAGTGAAGCAGGCTTTGGTCGTTCATGACTTTGAAATCTCTGCCTGACCTTGAAGGAATTACTGAGAGTCTGCCACTTCTCTTGCAGGCTCGTTGGTCTCTTCCTCTTCTCTTTTATTCTCTATTTATTATTCTTTCTTTCTTTTTTTCTCCTATGCTCTTCCTCATTACTTACTCTTTCTATTTCCCATACCTCATTTCCCTAATTTTTTAAAAAATCATAGAATAGTCATTTTGTAGCCCCATCAAGAACATTCAGGACTAAAAAGACAACTTCTATATTAAGGTATTTTCTTTTTTTTTAAACTGAAGAGCTTCTTTATCTTCCCATTAAGAGAACATAGATATGTTAATACTTTTATCTATATATACAAATTGTGTTTGTTATTATTTTTTTTCTACCTCAAGGAACTAAACTATAATTTAGGGAAGCAACATAATCTCAGTAAATATCATTCCTAGAGTTCACATCAGAAAAAAATCAGGTCAATTTTCTCTACACTAGTTCTTATGTTTCTAAACTGATATTCCCTTGGATCTTTTTAAGACCAACTGGTAGTATTGAGGTCAGGACTTTAATTGTGAAAATCCAGAGATTTTTGTTTTCATTAAGAAGCTGTATAAAAAAGATGTCCCATCCTGTTTCCATTTCTGCAGCAGCATTTTTCTAAAAGTGGTTAGTGTTAGTTATCATTGCTCTGTATCTTGCTTTCTCTCCTGCTTTCTCTGCTTCTCTTTCTCTCTCTTTGTGGATATGTGTGCAAAGATAAGACTCCAAAATAAAAAGAATAAAGTTCTCCAAGTGGTTCAAGTCAATTCAAAAACTGCAAAGAGGATAAAAATAGTTCCTAGTCTCTAGAACAATGTTCAGCAAACTATGGCCCATGGGCCAAATATGGCTTGCTGCATGTAAATATAGTTTTATTGGAACATAGCCATGTTTGTTTCCATATTGTCTATGGCTGCTTTTTCAGTTCAATGTCAGGGTTCAATAGTTGCTACAGAAATGATACTGCCTGAGAAACCTAAAATATTTACTCTCTGGCTCATTATAGAAAACGTTTACTTACTCTTGCTATAAAAGCTTACATTTAGTATGGGAGTGCTATGGAGAGTAATGGGCAAGGAGACATAGATGCCTGTTTGCTCACCTTTATTATATGTTATGCTAGATGAGGAGGCAAAGTCATTTGTGTTTCCATTGTATCCTGTATATACTTCTTTTAAAGCACTTGCCACTAGGCAATTGCAGTTATTATTTCTAAATACTTGTCTCCACTAGTATTTAACTGTGTTTCTTCTAAAAACACTTATTGAAGACCTACTTTGTGCCAGGTATGGAAGATATGGTAATAAACAATAACAGCAAAATATTGACTCTCTTTCATTGGATTTCCAGTCAAGGCCAATTGTTGCAAATCCAAATGTTTTCAGGGAACAGGTTGGTAATGTAAATGAGTGAAGCAGCGCAGGTATAGGCCACTTTCTTTGACTATTAAGTGTGTAGAAACAACTTTCACTTCCATGGAGTTTGTGCTGTTTCTTGGTTTTATTGAAACATGAGTTTCTCTTAGATTACCCTTCACTTTTCCAATTATGATGGAGACGTCTTTGAGATATATTTCTCTTCTATGAGAAAATAACAATGTGTGATGGCTGAGGGGGGCTGACACTTGGCTTTCATGTCAGGAAACTGGAGGAAACTGACACACTGGAGACCACTCACTTCTTCAAAGGGAACTCCAGCTACTCAACTCCAGAGTATTATTGTCATATAGGAATGTTAAATCCTTCTTCTTTCTCCCCTTCCTCCTATTCCTCCAGCTTTTCATCTTCTGCTTGTCCTTTTTCTTCTCCATCTCCTTCTTTTGAGGAGAGAGAGAGAAGCTGAAAAGCTAATCTGAATTTTATGTGAACTTCTTATTTTTAAATGTTGACTAAATTTATAAAATACTGGGCAGGCCAAACTCAGTATATGTGCTGGTCAGATTTTGTTCACAGTCCAACACTTTGTGTTCCCTGTGTGAGAACGGTTTAACGTCTTTGGGAACAAATACCTTGGTATAAAAATGACAATATTCTCAGTGATTCTTTAATTGTGTGTTATTAGTTGTATTAGTCCATTCTCATGCTGCTAATAAAGACATACCCAAGACTGGGTAATTTATAAAGGAAAGAGGTTTAACGGACTCACAGTTCCACATGGCTGGGGAGGCCTCACTGTCACAGTGGAAGGTGAAGAAAGAGCAAAGGGATGTCTTACATGGCATCAGGCAAAAGGGTATGTGCAGGGGAATTCACTTTATGAAACCATCAGATCTCATGAGGCTTATTCACTATCACAAGAATAGCACTGGTAAAGCCCATCCCCATGATTCAATCACATCACACCAGTCTCTCACACCACACGTGGGGATTATTATAATTCAAGGTGATACTTAGGTGGGGACACAGATCCAAACCATGTCATTTTGCCCCTGGGCCCACCCAAATCTCATGTCCTCACATTTCAAAACCAATCATGCTTTCCCAATTATATTAGAAAATTTGCACTCTGCTGATAAAGACATACCTGAGAGCAGGAAATTTATAAAGAAAAAGGTTTAATGGACTCACAGTTCCACATGGTTAGGAAGGCCTCACAATCATGGCAGAAGGCAAAAGACACATCTTACCATATGGCAATGTCAAACCATATGGCAACAGACAAGAGAAAAAAATGAGAGCTTGTGTAGGAAACTCCCCTTTGTAAAACCATCAGATCTCATGAGACTTATTCACTATCATGAGAACAGCAGTGGAAAGACCCCCTGCTCCTGTGATTCAATTACCTCCCACTGGGTTCCTCCCATGGCACATGGGAATTGTGGGAGCTACAATTCAAGATGAGATTTTGGTGGGGACACATTCAAACCATATTATTCTGCCCCTTGTCCCTCCCAAATCTCATGTTCTCACATTTCAAAACTAATAACGCCTTCCCAAGAGTCCCTCAAAGTCTTAACTCATTTCAGCATTAACTCAAAAGTCCATAGTCCAAAAAGTCTCATCTGAGACAAGGCAAGTTTCTTCCACCTAAGAGCCTGTAAAATAAAAAGCAGATTAGTTATTATCTAGATACAGTGGGGGTCCAGGCATTGGGTAAATACATCTGTTCCAAATGGGAGAAATTGACCAAAATGAAGGGACTACAGGCCCCATGCAAGTCTGAAATACAGCAGGGCAGCCAAATCTTAAAGCTCTGAGATGAACTCCTTTGACTGCATGTCTCACATCCAGGTCACACTGATGCAAGAGGTGGGCTCTCATGGCCTTGGGCAGCTTCACCCTTATGGCTTTTCAGGGTACAGCTCCCCTCCAGGCTGCTTTCCTGGGCTGGTATTGAGTGTTTGTGGCTTTTCCAGGTGCACAGTCTAAGCTGTTGGTGGATCTACCTTTCTGGGGTCTGGAGAATCGTGGCCCTCTTCTCACAGCTCCACTAGGCAGTGCCCCAGTGAGGATTCTGTGTGCAGGCTCCAACCACACATTTCCCTTCTGCACTGCCCTAGCAGAGGTTCTCCGTGAGAGCCCCATCACTGCAGCAAACGTCTGCCTGGACATCTAGGTGTTTCCATATATCCTCTGAAATCTAGACAGAGGTCCCCAAACCTCAATTCTTGACTTCTGTGCACCTGCAAGTTCAACACCATGTGGAAGCTGCCAAGGCTTGGGCTTACACTTTCTGAAGCCATGGCCTGAGCTGTGCCTTGGCCCCTTTTAGCCATGGCTGGAGCAGCTGGGATGCAGGGCACCAAGTCCCCATGCTGCACAGAGCAGAGGGGCCCTGGGCCTGGCCCATGAAACCATTTTTTCCTCCTAGACCTCCAGGCCTGTGATGGGAGGAGCTGCAACAAAGGCCTCTGACATGCCCTGGAGACATTTTCTCCATTGTCTTGGTGATTAACATTTGGCTCCTCGTGACTTGTGCAAATTTCTGCAGGCTGCTTGAATTTCTCCTCAGAAAATGGATTTTTCTTTTCTATGGCATTGTCAGTCTACAAATTTTCCAAACTTTTATGCTCTGCTTTCCTTTTAAACATAAGTTCCAATTCCAAACCCATATCTTTGTGAATACATCAAACTGAATGCTTTTAACAGCACCTCTTGAACACTTTACTACTTAGAAATTTCTTTCACCAGATGCCCTAAATCACCTCTCTCAAGTTCAAAGTTCCACAAATCTCTAGGGCAGGAGCAAAATGCCTCCAATCTCTTTGCTAAAACATAACACTAGTCACCTTTGCTCCAGTTCCCAACAAATTCCTCATCTCCATCTGAGACCACCTCAACTTGGATTTCATTGTCCATATCACTATCAGCATTTTGGTCAAAACCATTCAACAAGTCTCTAGCAAGTTTCAAACTTCCCCACATTTTTCTGTCTTCTGAGCCCTCCAAACTGTTCCAACCTCTGCCTGTTACCCAGTTCCAAAGTTGCTTCCACATTTTCAGGTATCTTTACAGCAACACCTCACTCTACTGGTACCAATTCATTGTATTAGTCCATACTCATGCTGCTAATAAAGACATACATGAGACTGGGTAATTTATAAAGGAAAGAGGTTTAATGGACTCACAGTTCCACATGGCTGGGGAGGCTTCACAATCATGGTGGAAGGTGAAAGAGGAGCAGAGGCACATCTTACATGGCAGCAGGCAAGAAAGTATGTGCAGGGGAACTCCCTTTATAAAACCATCAGATCTCAGGAGGCTTATTCACTATCATGAGAACAGCATGGGAAAAACATGGCCCCATGATTCAATTACCTCCCACTGGGTCCCTCCCACCACACGTGGGGATTATTATAATTCAAGGTGACATTTGGGTGGGAACACAGAGCCAAACCATATCATTAGTATTTCTATTTTACAAATAAAACTGATGTTCAGATAGAAGTAACTGGTCTGAAGTCCTGAAAAATGCCTCCCTCTCTCTCCAAGAAAATACTGCCAAAAACACAGGACATTTGTAATCATTTAAAGAGGCGATATATGTGAAAATTATTTTGTAAACTATAAAGCATTGTGTTTTATGTGAAATATATGTGAAAGTTATTTTGTTAACTGTAAAGCTTGTGCTTATATTGGTATATATAGATGCTTACATTGGTATATAAAGTGATAAAAGAGAGTTCCACATAATCTATAAGAGTGAGGGAGAGAGGGATTTATTTGCTGCCAGAGACTTTGATGTGGACTTCTACAGAAGGCTGGGACTTTGAACATGTGGAAAAAGAGCATGTCCCAGGCAGAGGGAACTGCCTGAACAAATGCCAGAGCATTCTTTCCTAAAAGATTTCTGGGAAGCCCATTGAAGCAAAAGCGTTTGAGAAATGCTGGCCTAGAAATAAGTAGCTCTAACTTCCCTTGGGGAACTGAGCATAATTGTGTGATGGAAACACAGTTGTGCCTACTGAACACATGTTTGGAGAGTTGGAAAACTGCCAAATTGCAGATGGCCTGAAGGGCAAGTCTGGAGAATCTGAACTTTATTCTGTAGGAAACAGGCATTAGTAGGGGTTTTAGGCAGGCAAGAGATATCCTTATACTTGAGTTTAAGGGGGAAATACACTCCTTTAACAGGCGTAGGCATGATGTATAGCTTTGGGGAATTGACCAGAGGCTGGGAAACAGGTTTGTTCATCGAGGAAGACAGCCAACAAGTACAAATGATGGGTAGGATTGGGAAACGTTTTCCATAGTCATTCTCGTAACTTTGATAAAGGTGGATTTTAATAAGGAGATATTTAGATCTGGCCTATAGATCCATTCCAGAGAACTTAAAGAATTTTTACATCACTAAATTTGATCCTTCTGTCACCAGCAGTTTAGAGACATGAAAGCACTGGAGAGAATGATACACATTCGTTTTTATTTAGAAAAATTTAAGTATGTGATGAAAAATCCATTTGGTGGTACCTGATGTTCTGATGTTCATGAAATATGGTGCCCTGGGTTTATATGCTGGATCTGCAATAAGGATATGTTCTTCTAGGCCGTTGGTAGGAAGCTTCTAATACCTCCCTTCTCTTTTTTTTAGTGGCAGTGTTTAGACTTTACTCCATTTACTTGCTTCAGAATATTATCCAGTTTAGCAACTCATACCAGCTTGTTCTCTTGTCATTATTTCCAGATTTCTTAGGCAGATTTTTTTTTTTCTTTTCCTTTGTAGAATTCTTTACCTAACAGGTAACAACTCAAATGCTTCTGTCAAAGGTTGGTTTTCCAGGCCTACTGGAGACAGACTACTTGGATAAGAAACAGTCAAGAGACTTTATCATCTGTTTCTCCCGTGTCTGAGTGAGTATTCTGTATCCACAGGTGTCTGATATCTCTTTGTAAGTCTCTAATTTCTACGTTAGCTTGTAAATAGCCATCTCAAGAGAAAACTAGAGAAAAAAATCTGAGTAGATGGAGTTTATGCAGATTGATTCAGATTAGCATTATTCATTAACCTCGGCAGTTTGTGCTGGTTAGTAATCGCCAACACACCACACTTTTGAAGGTTACTTAGGTGGTGTAAATGTCCTTTCAAAGACGTTCTTGCTATTTCATTTAAAAGGCAATGAATTAGCACTGGACATCTGCCATCTATAATTTCTAACTAGTAGAAGTGCTCTTCTATATAACATATTAGATTTTAGTGCTGAGAAAATTTCACCATCAAATAATATTTTGTTTCTCTAGTGGGAAAAATAATTGAAGACCAGAATAATGTCAGGAGTGATAATAAAATTTACGTATGATTTTTGGACACAAATTGTTTACAGTTTATTTTTAAAGTACCAAGTAAACACACATTTAGATCAGGAAATATATATTGTTGATGTGACATTATTTTAAAACAGACTCAATTTTTATGGTCTGGAGTGTGATAGCTCAAATTCTGGAGACAGACGGAACTGGGTTCCATCTTAATTCAGTCTCCTGTTAGGCGTGACATGGATAAATTACTTAACCTCTATGAACTTCAATTTCCTCAGTGCAAAATGAGGATAATAACAGCTACTTTATAGAGTGGTTTTGAGGATTAAGTAGACAGTGCTTAGAAAGCACTTAGCAGAGTACATAGTACAGAATAGGCACTTCTTAAATGGTAGCTATAATTATTATTGAATCAGATCCTTCCAAAAATTAATCTATTCCTTGATTTTAATTTTGACATATAATTTTGAAATAGATTCTTTCAGGCATTTCTTTGTAGAGTTTGAAATAAGAATGAATGGTTTTAGAATCTATGATCTGCCATTTACTTAACTGTGTGACCGTGGACAAATCATTCATTCATTCATCTACTCATGCATTTATTCAATGTAATTTGGTGCCATTATATGCTAAGTTTTAGGCATTGGAGCTAAAGAGGTGAAGAAGAAAGACAAGTTCTTTATCCTTATAACTCTGACATTCTAATATCACATGTTGACTACCAAAAATGGAATGAAATAAAACATGAAATGATAATAAAAAATAAAATAATTTAAAATGGTGTTAAAGGAGTGTAAAAATAGACTATTATTTTGGAAGGTAATTGGGAGGGGCAGATAGATAGTGTGGCCAGGTCTGAGAAGATGTATTTCATTTAGGACTTACATCACAAAACAGTTGAACATGCAAGGATCCGTGAGAAGAACATTTCAGACAGAGAGAACTGTGTGTGCTAAAGCCCTGAGAGGGTAATAGCCTTGGTGGGGAAGGACAGGAAGAGGCCTCGTGCAGCTGGAATGCAGTGTGTGAAGGGGAAGTGGTGGGTGATGAGAACAAAAAGGCAGATAGAGCCAGCTGAGGAAGGCCTGGTATATTATGGCAAAGAGTTTGGATCTAATGTTAAGATGAATAGGAAGCCATTGGAGAATTTTAATCAGGAGGAAGGTATGTTCTGATTTTCATTATTTAACCTTTTCCTGGGTTCTGTTTCTTATGTATAAAATGTAGACAATAATGGTAGTTACCTGATAGGATGTTGGGGCATTAAATGAGATATTGTGGGTAAAGCACTGGCATATATAACCACAAAATAAATGTTAGTTTTTTTTAAAATGTATTATTACAGCTGCTATGGAATGAATTGTGTGCCTCCAAAATTCCCAACTGAAGCCCTAACTTGTGGTGTGACTGTATTTGGAAATAGGACCAGCAGGAGGTAATTAAGGCTAAGTGAGGTCATAAGGGTACGGACCTAATCCGATAAGTCTGGTGCCTTATGAGAAGAGGAAGAGACACCAGAGCTGTCTTTCTACCATGTGAGGACACAGTGAGGCTTGTTCGTGTTCATTACACGGGTACGTTTGATTTGTGAGAATCCATTAAGCTATGCAGTTAAGTTTTGTGCACTTTTTTGTATAATGTTTTACCACAACAAAAATGCAAATTCAGGAAATGAAAAAATTAGATAAAAAATAGGCTACAACGTAGATTAAATAGAGAGCTTAAGATAGTTTATCTCAAATGTAAAAGGAGCATGAATTCTTTGCAGAACTAAGAAGCAATATTAGATCCTTGTGCTCGTGTCAATGACCACGCCCATGGCAGGCCCAGGTTTGGGCTGATTGTCCGGGATCTATAAGTAGGATTGGCTTCAGCTGGGCAGGAGAGAACATGGCCGGGCTTTCACATAGGCGCACTGTGAGGTAAGTCGGCAGGGGGCTAGCTGGTATCTGGGAGGCCTGGCAGTGGTCTGTAGACAGATGTCCTGGCTAGTGGGTTAGGGCTGTCAAACTGGCAGCAGGCAGGCAGTGAGTGTCCAAGCCGGCAGGTGGTCAGTGCGGGGAGTCCTTACGGCACGTAGTTCTGATCATGCCATGATAATAGGGTTCAGGGACTGGCCTTCACATCATGAGAGAGTTGGAGGAAAAAGACTGAATTAAAGTCTCAGAGGAAGAGAGTACAAGGGAGAAAATAAGGCAGCGACTTAGTTCTTGAAAGTGGGGTACAATGCGGAGGTTTGGTCTTAAGAGTCTCAGAGCCTGAAGCTATTTTGAGCCTACAGGTGGGAGTTAAGTGTTTGCAGCTGTACAGCTTGCAGGCTAGGAGAGGGAACCAGACTGCTATACAATTTATAGTACCTAGGAAAAAATAATAGAAACATAAAATGTTAGTACCAGAAGGGACTTTAAAGCTCATCTAACTCAATTCCTGATATTATTGAATATATACCACCTGTATGAAACACCACTGATTGCTTTTGATAAGCTAATCTGTCTGATCCTCCTAACCACCCTGTGAATGAAATAGTTACTATTTTTCTTACAGATGGATCAGAGAAGTTAAGTAACTTCCTCTTTGCCACACAGCCCAGTCAATATGTTTGCTGAAATCTGTACTGTTTTAAAGCCCTGTGCTCGTTGTACTTCATTGCATACCAAGTTATGGCACAGTGGGCTCTGTAATTAAGCCTTCTCGACTTCTAGGTTTATTCCATATACAACACAACAGAAAGGACTAATTGTACTTACATGTATTGACTGAAAAGGAGAGGATCTAAGATTTCAATATCTCTTCTATCTCACTTGAGCTAAAAACATGGATTAACTGATTACACTGCAAGCATTGGGTTCCTGTGTCTGAAGGTTGTTGAAAATCTGATTTGTGCCTGAAATGGCCTCAAACACAGAGAAATGGTTGAATGGATCAAATTGTATTATAGGGTTCCAGCTGAATTTTTCTATGTACAGCCTTAGTTTAGGAAAACCAGAGCATGCTAAAGTAAAAAAAAAAAAAAAAGAAAAATAGGAAAAAAAAACCCAAATAGGAAACTTCTAGCCCACTGTTCTGAAGCTCTTTCTGGTGAGAAGTGAGCTGATGGAGTGGAGAGAGGCTAATGACACCCTTGCAGCCTACTATCAGAGACCTATTAGCCCTGCGGCAGTAGTGGGGAAGACAATGGAAGCACTCCGCAGGGATAGAAGAGGAGAAATTTCCAAAGCCACCTGAAAAGCTAAATAATTATAGAGAGTCACCTGAAATTTAGCCAGAAACACAGCATGGACAAGTCACTTAACACCTTTATTCATCCTGGCTGAATTGCAGATAAAAGCTTTTTATCTACTTACCTTACAGAGACATAAGAATACATGTAATTTTTGTTGTAAGATTCTTCCAATTATTTCACAAAGAACACTATCTAAAGACAATGTGTTGTTATTACCATTTCTTTTTGCTTTGTGTCTAGGGAGATTTTGAAAGATGCTATAAATGAGTCAGATGCGTGTCATGGATAATATCTCCATCCTCCAGGAGTTTGAAATCTGTGGATGGCAAGCTATTTTTATCCCCAGCACCTAAATGTAGAAATGCAAATAAACACATATTGATATGTACATAATATATAGAGAAGATGCCATTGTCATAGTTATATTGTGTTAATCATCTTCATGTTAGTCAAATGAGTCTTCTTGTTCTCTCGATATATCTTGCTATACGCGTTGCTCCTTTTTTCCTTCCTGCTAGTGCTCATTCTGCATTCCTTGTCAGAAATGTCTGCATTTATTGAGATGTTATTTCACTTTCAAGTCCCTTTTCTAATCTTAACTTTTCCTTGATCTTGTCAGCTTTCCCTGATCTTTTTTTTTCTTATTATTGTAGTTATCTAGAGAATATAACTATTAATTATTTTCTAGTTGTTCCACATATCCTATTTGGCACAATTTTCAGCCTCTATAAGAACTTTTATTTTGTTTTATTTTTTATTTTATTTCTTTTTATTAAAAAAATCATGATCGTATTAAAAAAAACCACATGATAATAAAACTCAGTAATACATTCTACTATTTTTTTTTTCCCTAATAGGCCATTTTTTGTTCTATAGGTTTTTGGGGAACAGGTGGTATTCAGTTACATGAGTACATTCTTTTTTTTTGTTATTATACCTTAAGTTCTAGGGTACATGTGCTCAATGTGCAGGTTTGTTACATATGTATACATGTGCCATGTTGGTGTGCTGCACCCATTAAGTCGTCATTTACATTAGGTATATCTCCTAATGCTATCCCTCCCCCCTCCCCCAACCCAACGACAGGCTCCATGTATGCTGTTCCTCACCCTGTGTCCAAGTGTTCTCATTGTTCAGTTACCACTTATGAGTGAGAACATGCTGTGTTTGGTTTTCTGTCCTTGTGATAGTTTGCTCAGAATGATGGTTTCCAGCTTCATCCATGTCCCTACAAAGGACATGAAGTCATCCTTTTTTATGGCTGCATAGTATTGCATGGTGTATATGTGCCACATTTTCTTAATCCAGTCTATCATTGATGGACATTTGGGTTGGTTCCAAGTCTTTGCTATTGTGAATAGTGCTGCAATAAACATATGTGTGCATGTGTCTTTATAGTAGCATGATATATATTCCTTTGGGTATATGCCTAGTAATGGGATTGCAGGGTCAAATGGTATTTCTAGTTCTAGATCCTTGAGGAATCGCCACACTGTCTTTCACAATGGTTGAACTGGTTTACAGTCCCACCAACAGTGTAAGAGTGTTCCTATTTCTCCACATCCTCTCCAGCACCTGTTGTTTCCTGACTTTTTAATGATCACCATTCTAACTGGTGTGAGATGGTATCTCATTGTGGTTTTGATTTGCATTTCTCTGATGGCCAGTGATGATGAGCATTTTTTCATGTGTCTGTTGGCTGTGTGAATGTCTTCTTTTGAGAAGTGTCTGTTCATATCCTTCACCCACTTTTTGATGGGGTTGTTTGATTTTTTTTCTTGTATATTTGTTTAAGTTCTTTGTAGATTCTGGATATTAGCCCTTTGTCAGATGGGTAGATTGCAAAAATTTTCTCCTGTTCTGTAGGTTGCCCGAGGAACTTTATTTTATACATTTTATCCATTGATTTTGGTATCCCATTATGCCATGCACAGTTCCAGGCACATAAAAGTGCATCGCAAATGGTCATTTGTTTCTCCCTCCTCACTGAAGGTCTACTTCCCTTCCTTCCTTCCTTCCTTCCTTCCTTCCTTCCTTCCTCCCTCCCTCCCTCCCTCCCTCCCTCCCTCCCTTCCTTCTTTACATTAATTTTCCAAGCTGAAACATGAAAATTTTTATCATTCAGAATTTTTCTATGTGTTGACAAATATTCAAATGCTCTTAAACATCTGGAAATTTGCAAGTGTCTGTTTGGTATAATATTGAAAAATATGCAGACATTCCATTTCAGTCCAGTGTTGGGACAAGTATTATAACCCAACAAAATGCCCCAGTGCTAAGAAACATGTGGTTCTCTCAGTCTAGATTTCATTTTATAAAGTAAAGTAGGCCAGGTGCTATGGCTCACGCCTGTAATCTCAGTACTTTGGGAGGCCAAGGCAGGAGGATTGCTTGAGTTCAGGAGTTCAAGACCAGCTTTGGCAACATAGCAAGACTTTTAAAAAAACATATTTAAAAGTAGAAAAGAAATTAGCCAGGTGTGATGGTATGCACCTGTAGTCCCAGCTACTTGGGAGGCTGAGGCAGGAGGATAGCTTGAGCCTAGAGATCAAGATGGCAGTGAGCTATGACTGCACCCCTGCACTCTAGTCTGGGTGACAGAGCGAGACACTGTCTCAAAAATAAATAAATAAATAAAATTTAAAAATAAGCAAATAAAGTAAATATACTTATATATGGAAAAATATTAATGACTATGGCATGAAAAATAGATTGTGCACACTTGATAAAGAATTATTGGCCAGGCGTGGTGGCTCATGCCTGTAATCCCAGCACTTTGGGAAGCCGAGGCGGGTGGATCATTTGAGGTCAGGAGTTTGAGACCAGCCTGGGCAACATGGTGAAACCCCGTCTCTACTAAAAATACAAAAATTAGCTGGGCATGGTGATACATGCCTGTAATCCCAACTACTCGGGAGGTGTGCCACTGCACTCCAGCCTGGGCAACAGAGTGAGACTCCATCTCAAAAAAAAAAAAAAAAAAGGAAGAATTATTGATGGGGAGGGAATGAGGAGATGTTGAGATGTTGGTTAAAGGTTATAAAGTTTTACTCTAGATAAGATAAATAAGTTCTGAAAATGTATTGTACATCCTGGTGACTATAGTTAATAGTACTGTACTGTCTACTTGAAAATTCCTAAGACAGTAGATCTGAAACGTCCTCATTATAAAAAAGATAAATATATGAAATGATAGATATGTTAATTTGATTTAATTATTTCACAATGTACACTTATATCAAAACATTCATTGTACACCACAAATATTTGCAGTTTTATATTTTTCAATTATATCTTGAGAAAGCTGGGAGTAAAAAAAACTACTGATACCCAGA
Organism: Hylobates moloch; assembly: GCF_009828535.3. Lineage (NCBI taxonomy): Eukaryota > Metazoa > Chordata > Mammalia > Primates > Hylobatidae > Hylobates > Hylobates moloch. Next base: position 72,126,505 of record NW_026652287.1, read on the forward strand.
CTAGGCTCTAGAACCAATATGCGGTGGTATGGACTGTAGTTATTTATCACCATATGATAACATAGGGATGGTGTAGGCAGATTTTTCAAAATTTTAAGAAAATCCAGAAATTGTCATTTTTAATGTGCAATTTTTCAAATATTGGCAATAAATTAACAATATTTTAAAACACATTAGTAGGGCAAATGAAACATGTCTGTGGGCCAAACTCTGTTTATAGGTCCCAGTCTTTCAGGTAAGATATTGGTGAAAAATTTAGATTTTCATATACATGCAGTGGGAAATAATTGAATAGTCTTATCAGGAGTGATGTGATCTAATTAACATGTCTGCAAGAACCTCCTTGCCACAGGGTAGAAAGTGGCTTCTTTAGGAGAGCAAGAGTGGAAGACAATGAGAAGGTAATTGCCATGGTCCAATTGAGATGATGGGCTTTGGAATATGGAGGTGACAATTAAAGTAGAAGAATTGGAGTTCATTTTAGAGTTAAAAGGAAAGGATAGAATCAGGGACGTCACACAAATTTCAGGCCAAAGCAATTGGATAGGTGCTGGTGCCATCTACTGAGATGGTGAAAAGAGAAAAGCAGTAAGTTTCAGATAGGATTTTGGGCAAGTTCTTTCTTGAATCTCTTACTTTGAATGTTTAATTCACTAATTTTTTCTTTTAAAATTGGTAGTATTTCTGTTTTGAACCCATAAAAATTGTGATTTTTATTTTTTTGTGGCTTGTCCCCCAAGAATCTGTTATATTTTTTATTTCCTTTTCAACCCAACTTTGTTTAGTAGAATATTTTTAGATATCTAAGAGGTTCTGGCTTTGTTATTGACTTCTTTTAATTGCACTGTGATTAGAAAATGGAGTTTATTCAAATTCTGCATTTATAAACTTGTTGAGATATTCTTTGTTTCCAGTATTAAATTGGTTCCTTTGGGAAAAATATTGATTTATTCACTTTACCAAGGCTTCAATATTTTAGAAGGCCTATCAGAATTTTGTACTCAGATTGACTTCAAGAAAGAAGAATTATTCTGTTTAGAATAATTTGCCTGTCATTGGAAATATCTAATACAAAATCAATTCCAATACAGAATCAATCTTATGAGGAGGTAATGCCATACCATTTTTCACATATATTTTCAGGTTAACACAGTGAAAATTTGCTATAGAGCATTTACTTTAGATCAGACTTGGCCAAAAGGCAATTTCATTTTGGACTTTGTCCAAGGGAGTTTGACTGCTTCCAAGGGATTTAAGCAACTGAAGGCTAGAGTGTTACAGAGTCTCCAGGACAGTTTCTCCTAACACGTTCCCAGCCCTTGCACAACCTGCTGGTCCAGGGTGTGGTGCTCTCTCCATCACAGATGCTCCCGTCTCAAGTGTATGCTTCCTTTGATTCTCTCAGATGCTCTCGTTGCCTCTTTCTTTCACAAACCCTCATTTCTGTGAGTTCTTTGATAACATCTATGAAGAGCTGAATCTTACGCACATACATTTCTTGGTGCTTCCCTCTCTAGTTCAATATTGTGCAGCTGCTCAGCAATGGAGTGATTGTCTTATTACTGCCACTTTTTACTGGCTTTTTAAGCCTCCTTTCTCTTCTTTTTAGTAATTGGTCAAGCAGAGAAAACTCTTGCCAAACTTCTATTTGTCATTATATTCCCTTGATTTATTTGTTAGTTTATTTTTTCAGTTTTATTTTCTCCTTTGATTCCTATAAGGTGTTTATTTCACGAGCATAGATAATTTTTAAAGCTCCTTATAATAAAATATTCTACTGTAAATCTGTTTATTTTGTACTATTTTGGACTTCAATGTACAGCTTTTTATATTCTCTTTGTGAATAGTTGAACTTCATTTGCAGTAGAAAGAAAATAATGAAAAGAGTCTAATGAAGTACCTTTATAGCCAAAAATTCATGTAGGAAGAGATTCTCTCTGATGCAGGTTCTGAAATATCACTGAGGAAAAGGTTGTACTAAGGGTGAGGCAAGGTAAAGAATTCAATTCAAATTTTTTCCCAATTGTTAGCTAGTATTTTTAGTGTACATTGAAAATAAAGTAGTCTACCAGTTACTAAGTAGGCTTGAATACGTTATTTTAGGAAAAAAATTATATGGGATTTAAGTGCAAGCTCAGGAAGAGAGAGGCCTAGGCTAGCTTTCTCATCTTCTCTGGTCCCCATTTAGTTGCAGTTGCTTCTGAAAGAAGCAATCAGCAGTGGTTTATGATGCTCAGACATTTCTATGGTGTGCACTCACTGAAAATCATTGATATTTCTGCTTTAACTAGATTTAGCTACTTTGGGTTGAAAGCTCTATGCTGCCTGAAATCCCATTTTATGAAACCCGCCAGTGAGTAAAACCACTGAGTCCTTCAGGAAAATTCCATTGCACAGTTAGAGGAAGCTGTTAATTACAGCTACAATCAGTGCAAAAACTCTACCTTAAAGGTGCAGGAATTCTGCTGCTCCAGCTGGTCTTTGTATCCAGCCCATGTGGCTCCATTCAAGTGGCATCATGTGGCTTAAACTCTTTTGATGTGTTTCCTGGGAACCCATGATTATTGTGTCCCTGCAAAATGCTTTGAGAGCAAGGCCACAGATCTTTCAGGCATCTCTTCTCTTTTCGATTTCTGAGATTCCAACCTCCCCATTCTGCATCCGTCCTCCCTACCCCTAGCTTTAACAAACAGCTAATTCTTAAAAAATAAGTCTAAACCAGCCCCACACTTGATTATTTGTAGAACTGGCCCCTTTGCACAGAAAATGTTACCTTGGGAACTGGGGCAAATTGTAGGCTTATGGATTATAAAGATTTTTTTTGCCTTAATGAAAATTTAATTTGTTATGAATGGTTCATCATAACATATGCCAAGAAGAGCATGCCAGAAATAACAATCTGAAGGAACACACGGGATCTAACGCTTCCATACTTTTCCAAGAGTAAAAGAGATCATTGAAACAACACATGTCAGATGCTATTACTGTCATATTGTTGAGGCCATCTGTTAAAAACCAAGATCAGGACCTGCTGCGTTCATTGAATTTGGAGTTCTAGAAAGGACAATGTCACAAAAAATTAAGTTGATTCTGTTAAGAGGAGTATATCTGAGGAATTTATTTTTTTTCCTGAATGATTCACCCATGTTATTTGTGTAGATGTCCATATAAACACAGCAGCTTTTAAAACGGAGCCCTCAAATTTACATCACTATGCTAATTATTCAGCTTTTGAAACACTAAATAGCAATAATAGTTTGTATATTTAGGTAGATATTTGGATGTATGCATGTAAAGATGCAGAATGTGGATATATACCTGATAAAGTTGGCACTTAGAATGCTTAAGGGCTTTCCGAACAAATCAAGAATGACTGTAAAAGAATATCTGATAGTTTATAGAAAAAATGTGCTATTTCCTTTGATATTCTGATGAAGCCAGAAAGCAGAATTTAAGAGTGGTTTTTAATGAGAGGTTTGCTCACTTTTCAGCCATTCTTGCTTTTATATTGAAATATCAAGCTGCTTTTATTAAACAATAACTACATGGGCTTCCCAGTCTCCTAGACTGTTTCTTTGGGCAGTATTTCAAGTGTCCCTGCTAACATCCCATTTGTCTGTGTTCTGTGCTTTTTTACATTCTCTCCCAATACACTGTCTCCTCACACAAATAACAAAAGAGTGTAGCTTCTCTTTCTAATTCTGTTTCTTAACTCTGATCAGTCTCTGTGGCTGGCATTCTTTAGTAAAAGCATATTTACTGGATACATTGGTTCTTAACCACTGGCTGAATGCATTAGGCAAGTCATGGACAATCTTCCGATTTTAGTTTCCTCATCTATAAAACATTTGGAGTAAATGTAATGGTCACTAATATTATTTCCACCTCTATAAGTCTAGGATTCTAGTAAAAGAAAAGTCTTGCCTATGTCTATAAAGCAATATGAGATGCTATATTCATTTATCCCACCAGATAATATAAAGTTAATGATATATATAGCAAAACTGGCAAGAAAATCTAAGACTTAGAATAATCATGTTTGATATAAATCTTAACCATTGAAGATAAAGACATACTTTCCAAATATTTCTCTAATTTTTCTATAGATGTCTATATTTCCACTGAGAGTTTCTTCATCTTATTCCTTGTTTCACCACAAATTCATCTCTATCTTTCCTTTCCTTTCCTTTCCTTTCCTTTCCTTTCCTTTCCTTTCCTTTCCTTTCTTTCTTCTTTCTTTCTTTCTTTCTTTCTTCTTTCTTTTTCCTTCCTTCCTTCCTTCCTTCCTTCCTTCCTTCCTTCCTTCTTTCCTTCCATCCATCCATCCATGCTTGCATTTATGAAGTTTCTTTTAAAGTCATTAATGACTTTGATGGATGCAGCTGGTTTTTCACTTATTTTCTGTGTGTAAAGGTCAAGGCTGTTCCCATGTTATCATAAGTCTAGGGAATTGTTTCCAGTTTTATCATGCATAACAACTGGATGGGAGGGGAAAGGAGGTGGAGTGAGGACCAAATTGAAATGGATGCAGACCCAGATGGTTAGAACTATAGGGCAACACCAAAGCAGTAGGGGTGGCTGTGGGTGGAGACAGGAGGCTCACTTTAAGGGTTTGGGGTGGGATTTTATTGCTGAAATCCTGTAATTTATCACTCTCTTTCCTGGAACTTTCAAAATAGGGAGAACAGACACTGAGAACTAATTTTAAGTAGAAAATAACATCTGAGTAGTTGCCTGATGGGCCTGTCTAATAAATGCTGGAGTATAAGACTTAAGCCTGGAAGCCCAAGAGCCAATTCCCATTCCTTCTCACCTAATAGTTGACCTTCATGGCAGATCCAGTCTGACTCACTCAGCCATAAGCTATGAATTAGGATTTCTAATTTAACTGCAGTGATCCTGTTCACTTGTGAAATGGATCCAGCATCTGCCTTGGTCTCTGACTAGTGTCCTGTAGCATCCATTCCCTAGTTGAGTTCTGGGGAATTTGTGTGTGTGTGCGTGCATGCGCATGTGTGTGTGTGGTAGGGGGGAAGAATGGAAACGAGCTAGTAAGGGAGTGGACAGTGGTGGGAACACAGACAGGAGACATCCCTGTAGGAAGAGCAGAAATACAAAGAGAGGGACAGAAATGCTCCCTAACCCCAGCACTTCTTATATAAAGAGTAAGCATACTAAATATGGTCAGTTGTTCACCTTCTTTGCTCGGCGTACAATTCTTGGGGAACTCTTGCTTACCATTCCAGACTGTTTTAAAAATTGAGCTTAATGAGATTGTACTTATTTACATTTGGGAATCAAAATACTTTATGATTTGTACTTCCAATAAGGAGGGATTTGCTTATCAGGTTGATTGGGATTTCCTCTGAACTTATTTAAGTAAGCTACTGATTCATCATGACTCTTCGTAGATTGAGAGAGGGTCCCTAAGCCCCTGGGAAACTTTTGACTGGATTTTAGTCTACATTTGATTAAATTAAACAAAAATTATTGTCTACCATATGAAAATCTCTGTAGAGTATGCAGAATTAAGTTTCTTGTTCTTGAGAATCTTACAGTTTGGTTAAAAATGTTAATACTGTACATATGGATTCTAAGAACACATGTCAACATTTCTAAAAGTTGGATTCTTCTTACAACTGGTGGCATGACATAGTTTAATTGACAGCATTAAAAATTTCTTAATAGTATATAAAATTATGTGTCTTAAAACTAATGTCTTCAGATTCAAAGAGATATGGTTGCAACAGCAATTTTGGCAATTCTACCTGCTTGCCATTTTCCTTGATAAGCTTATGCTGTCAGTGATTGCGGGTTAGGAAATACAGATCTGTAGTTCTATAGCTCAGTGCCAGTTTACACATGTCTCTCATTGTGTATCTCACCAGCTGAAAGTGATTTCTAGGATATAAAGATATATCATTGTCTTAGAACATGTTCTCTAAATGCAAACCAATTACCTCACTTGGCATTTAGTAAATGAAACAGAAATCTCTTCCGATACTTGAACACCGGCTATTCTAGAATTGCTAAAATATAACATAATGGACTTCAACTTTGTACCTTTCTGAGAGATTTTGAAAAGTAAATCTGACTGTATACATTTCCCCCCCATAAATCATAACTAAAAGACAATGTAAGATATGTTTTCACTTTACAGAACTAGTCAGGATATGGCATTTTTGACATCAGTAGGAAGACTGTATGATGTCTAAGTCATTTCCATGCATTTGTACACTTGAAAAACATATCAAATGCCTATTATGTTAATGCCTACCCAGTCTGGAATAGTATAACTGGAGGGGTCAAGAGATGTCATTATGATTTTTGCCCTCAAGGACTTTGTAATATAATACAGCAAAGTATATACAAATACTTAAATGAGCAAATATTTGTAATTGTTGATGCTATTAAATGAGTTAATATTTTAAAATGCATTTAGAACAATATCTGAAACACGTGCTACATGAAGTGTTTGCTAACAAAAAGAAAGATACAAAGGAAGGACAAATTGTAGTATAGTACAGTATGTGGTAAGGAATGCCACATGGTGCCAAAAATGCAATGAAAATTCAAATAGAGTGACATGTTCCGGCTAAGGGAATTTTTGAGCCAAGTCTGTTAAGGACAGTAGGATTCCAGTGGAGAGATAGAAGAGAAGGCATTCCTGATCCAAAGAGCATCAGAAGAAAAGTCCATATAAACTTGCTTACCTTATCACATTAGAGCCTGTTTGTTTGCTGCAGGAGAAAGCAAAGGGCAAGATAAAACCTGAAGACATAGAAGAAAGATGGGATCAATAATAGAACATGGCTTGGCAAAGAGGTGAGAGGTGATAGAATCCAGAGCATGGGCCTAGAGATTAATCTTAGACAAGAGAAGTGACATCTATTCCTCTGGGACAGAAAGAAAGGAAGGAGGAGTAAGTACAGATGCAAATGAATTAATTTTGGGGGTCAGGAATTTGGAACTAGCGGGAATTTGTGTCTAATGGCTTCTATTTTCTCTTTGAAATAAAGAGGAGATAAAGTTTTTCTGGTGATATGGAATGGGATAGCATGTGTAGTGGCAGCAGTGGGTGGGTGAGAATTGATTAGAGTGATGAAGGCTTGGAACAACTGCTCAGGGAATGGGAGAGAAAACTGAGCAAAGACAATATGAAAAAAATATTGCTCAGCAATACTGGAGGTGCATTTGATCTTAGAAACCATAGCTGGTAGCAATCTGGGCAGTTGTGTGATTCCCCCAGCACCTTTTACCAGCCGAGGTGTAGGAGAACAGGAGGAGTAGGACTGCAGGATCTCTACAGGGTTGAGTTGTCTTGGAAGCTGCAGCTCAATGGAGAAAAAAGTGAAGTCAAGGAGGTATCCAAAGGGAAGGAAATTGAGGGTTCAGGATTTGGAGGACTTGAAAAAGTTTATCACTAAATTTGGTGGAAATGATGGAGAAGGTTATTTGAGGGACAAGGAAATCCAAGAGGTTGTGTTTACAGAATAAAGTACTAGCATCTTGGGTGCTTAGGCTGAGTAAGGTCCCAGCGGTGGAGAAGTGGCTGTTGGATAGTCATTCACATAGATATCAAATTAAATCATCTTCTAAATCCTCAATGTATCTTGAGAAGTGATGTGAAGATCAAAAGATGATAATAACGAGGAAGACTGGAAAGAGTTATAGGAGAATCTAATGTACCTTGAAAAAGTGAGGGCACATTTTTAAAAATTGCGAGTGGAAAGAGAAAAGAAGATCTGGGAGAATGGCGAGTGATATCCAAATATTTTAGCATTAAAGTATATAGGCTGTTTGACAATGGGCATTTGAGAGATATATTAAAAACCTAATATTTTTAGAGGAAAGATGTGACTTGAAGATTAGTTAGGTAGAAGTTTAGCATTCTAGATTAGAGTATGAACTCCAGCATTACACAAATCCAAATAAAATCCAGACTATAGAGCTGTGTGATCCCCAGCAGCATAACTTTGCTGTGCCTCAGTTCTCTTATCCGTAAATGGAAATGATGAAATATCTGGCTACTTATAGGGATTAAATGCTTCACAGACCTCCCATCCTGAGTTCTGTTCTTCTCACATCTCTCATTCTTTACTGGTTCTTTCTTCTCTCTGGGCTTATTATTGAAGCATTGTAGGGCTCAGACTTTGCTCTGCTTCATTTTCTTCCCTCCCTTCTCTTCTCTTCTCCTTTCCTCTCCTCCCCTCCCTTCTTCTACCTTCTCTTATCAGTCAGCTTCTTGGTTTTAAATACTATCCATATGCTAATTCCTAAATATGTATCTCTAATATAGAACTTTCTTCCAAACTTCAGACCCATATATCCACCTGCCTATTAGACCTCTCCATTTGGATGGCTATTAGATATCTCCAAATCAATATGTGCAAAAATTGAAATCTTGATCCTCCTTTTCAAACCTCCTTTACCCATTGCCTTCCCTATCTCACCGATGGCAACTCTATCTAGTTTCCAAGGTCAAAACACTTGAAGTCATCTGTCTTGTCCTCTTTCTTTCAGACACTACATCCACATGGCTCTAGCTGAAAAGAACATCCCCAAACCAGCCACTTCTCACCACTTTTGTTGCTACCATCCTGATCTGAGTTTGTTACCTACACTGTTTCCAGCACTGCCCTCTCCAGTTTTTTTCCTCTCAGCAAGCTTGAGCCTGCCAGAGAGATCTTTAAAGATGTAGGTCAGATTATATCACTCTTTTAACACTGTACATTGGATTCTTTTTCTCTCAGAAAAATAAAGTCCTTTACAAAGGCCTACAAGATTGTACATAATCCATACTCTCCTTACTTCTCCGGCCTCATTACTTTTTGCTATCTTCCTTTCTCATGCTGCCACAATCTGTGCAGACTTCTTGGGGTTCCTTGAACAAATCACTTATGCTCTTGCACTAATAATTTTCTCAGCGTAAAATGCTCTTTCTTCATGTGTTTTCTTATTTAGCTTCCTCATCTTCAAATATTTGTTCAAATCATACCTTCTTAATGAAGCCCATGCTGACAACCCCATTTAACAATTCACCACATAACTGCCACTCCTCCCCACCTTCCCACCCATTGCACTCCAAATCTCTTAACTCTGCTTTACTTTTTATTATCACTTCCTTACATACTGTATAATTTACTTACTTATTCCATTTATTCTTTATCGCTCCTCTCCCATGCAATGAGAAGTCTACGTGAACAGAGATCTGCATCTGCTTTCCTTTCTGATATATAATAAAAACCTAGTATGGTGCTTGGCAAGTGGTGAACACTCAGTAAATATTTGTTGAGTAAATAAAACAATGAATAGATGATGGATGACTAAAGATATTTTTTATATGCTGGATATTATGCTAAGTACTCCATTAGTGCTACCTGTCGTTATTGGTGTTACTTTTTAGTTGGCAGAGAGAAATGAATATATCTTAGGAGGATTTGGGAAAAAGGAAGAATAGGAAGGAAAACATTTTAGGTTGACATAGACTGTGGCAAGTGGATTGTGACCCAAAAATAAACCCTAGTACGCTATTGTTTTCTCTGTAAAAGCCCTCTGGAAGAAGGTGTCTTAGGGAGAGCATAGTTAGGTAATAATTTACCCAGAGATAATTACTGCTAACAAAGATGAGTCTTTTCCCACCCTGACTCACTCAATGGAGACTACTTTTAAGTAATTATGTTGATTAAGTTTTATTAATCTTTTGGCACTGAACGAAATGGTGCACTTTATTGGAGGACACTATTCACCACTGAGGTTTTAAAACTCTTGGGGGAGCATTTGAATGAGCATAGAATTTGATGGCAGGGTTTATTTAGGAGTGGTTGTTCACATTTTACTTACTTTTTCTCCTTTTATATCTTGAATGTTTGGGCAATTAGTGTGTTTAAGAGAGAACTGCAAAATTTTCTGATTACTTGGAGTGTGTTTTTATGCCTTTTGAATTTTGATGCTTCATGTTCTTGTACTGCCCATTGCCTTAAATATGGCTTGAAATGGCTTAATTCTATCTTAGGACTGGAAGTTTTATGGTAGACCCAGGGATATAGGTAGATATTTTTAAGTTAAATTAACATTTTATATTACTAACATAATTCATACTTATTATAGACAATGATAAAATGCAGAAAAGATACAAAGAAAAATTCACTGTTCTCTCTAGAGATAACCACTTGGCCTATTGGTGTATTGTGCATGTTTTATTTTTAGTTATTTCAAAGATTGGATTTTTCTCCCTTGGAATTTTTTTTTTTAAGGGACAGTCTTACTCTATCCCCAGGCAGAATCTGTCCCTAGGCTGGAGTACAGTGGCACAATCATAGCTCTCTGCAACCTGTAACTTCTGGTCTGCAGCAATTCTCCTGCCCAGCCTCCTAAGTAGCTGGAACTAGAGGTGTGCACCACCATGCCTGGTTAATTTTTATTTTATTTTTTTCTGCAGAGACAGGGTCTTACTATGTTGCACAGGCTGGTGTCAAACTCCTGTGCTCAAGTGATCCTCCCACTTCAGCCTCCCAAAGTGCTGAGATTACAGATGTAAGCCACTGTGCCAGGCTGCATTTATTAGTCGTCAAACCACCTCCGAGTCTAGGCAGTGATTCCCAACCCTTTCTTACATTATGGACCCCTCTGAGAGTGTAATAAAAGCTGTAGATTCACTTCCTTCAAATCCCTATATGGTTATGCACATAAATTTTGCATTTATTATCAGGGGTTTTATGGACAACCTGAATCCTGTAATAGCCTATGGGTGCTAGTTAAAATCCTTCATATAAGGTACAAGCCTCTTTTTAAAAATTTTAAAATCTGATAAATTCTGAAAAATCAAAATGCTTTTCTATATTCCAATGTTTATACTTGTTCAAAGGTAACTATAGTGGATATCTGCTGCTTTTATCTGCCTAGTACCCATTTTATCCTTTTATTCTGGTAACAGTGCCCAACCACCTTTTTACAAGGGTGTGCATGTGACCCAGGTTGCATCAAGAAGAATATTGTTGGAGGCTGAAAGATTGAGGGTTGTGATCAACTCAGTATACCACTGGAGGTTATATGAGTAAACAGCAAACTGTTCTCATAAATGCAGAATGTTGGCAAACTGACAAACTTGGTGTGCCACCCAGAAGGAATGCTGAGGGCAGTCATGACCCAGGCACAAGTGTTTCTTGTGATTAGGCACATATGAAGCCTATTAGTAATAATATGAACCTGTGATCAATTAAGCAGCTGCCCAATAGTTACCTCCTCCTCCTTGCTCTTGCTACCCAATAAATACGAAGGGCTGTAGAAGCTCAGGGGCTGCCTTTGCTACTAGAAGCAGAGGGCTCTCTTCTTCTTCCCCTGGACCCTTTCCTTAAAACAGTTTCTTTTGTCTTTTGTTATCATTTCTGTGTTCATCCCTTCATTCAGTCTTGCAATGACAGTCTCAGGCAGGAACAGTAGTAACTGCTGTAACAGTAGTAACTGCTGTAATGATGGCCTCAAGTAGTAGCAGTGGCAGTTGGCCACAGAATATCTGATCTTAGAATAGCTAAAGCATGAGTTAAAATAAAAAAGACTAACATACCACCAAATATGTAAGAATCTATGCATCTGAATGAGTAATTTCTTTTCCACTGTAATCACTTTGGGAAATTTCATTTTAATTATGGCTATGTCATGGTTCAAAATGTTTTTGAGTTTCTCTTCTGGAATTTCCTTTAAAGGAAATTTGTAGCTATAAAAGAAAGTCACATTATCAAAACCTTTGGTTGAAAGACTTAAGCAAAAAAGAAATTTATTGGCCCATGTAACTGGAAAGCATAGTTAGGAGCTCTGTTTTCAAACACAAGTGGATGGAGAAACTCAAACAGCACAATCAGGATCTAGCTTCTCTCTTCTTGTCTCTGGGACCTGCTTCCTACCTGTTGTCTCCATTCGCAGACAGGTCTTCCTGTGTGGAAGCAAAAGTGACTATAGCATCCTTTCAGGCTGAAGTCCCTTAGAAGCAGAGAGCAACATTTCTTTAGCTCCCAGAAAAGTCCCAAGACTTAGACTGCATGCAAACATTTCTCTGAGGCTAACAGAGTGCAATGTGATGTTTGGTGTAGTCTAGGGGCATGTGCTTTCCCACGGATTCTTGGTTCCATCCAAAATGCATGTACTAAGAATGGGAGAGGAGGTTAAGAGTCAAAACAGGCGACTATTGCTGGAAGAAGGGTACTAAAAATACTCTACAGTTAATGATTCTTTTAAAGTCACAACTTACATGTATTATCAGTTTCCAAACCTCAGAACTTCTTTAGCACACTCCTTTCCTCTACCGTGGAAACTCACCATCTTCGACTCTCCAAGGCTTCCTTGAAGTTTATGTGTATTTATGGCTTTGAGATTTATTAACCTCTCCATTTCCCCTGTGAGAAGGAGATTAAGTTTTGATAGTAGGAGCCCTCAGCATGCACTTGGAGTAATTTCTTATTCTGAGGTGCTTGATACTTTATTGAAAATTAGAAATTATTTTAAATTGTGAATTAGTTGGCAAGTTTTTTTCTTACAGCACTTTAATTATCCCAATTCCTCCTGGTCTGGAAGGTTTCTGCTGAGAAGTCTGCTGATAGCCTATGGTTTCCCTATTTGTGATGAATCTCTTTTCTCTTGCTGCATTCAAGATTTCCTTTTTGTCTTTGACTTTTGACAATTTGACTGTATTTGTCTTGCAGTGTTCTTCTTTGCATTAATATTGCTTTGAGTCCTTTGAGTGTCACGAAATCTGGATGTTTAGATTCCTCCCAAGAGTTGTGAAGTTTTCAGTCATTATTTCTTTAAATAAGCTTTCTGTGTTTTTCTTCCTTTTCCTGCTGGAACTCCCAAAATTCATATATTTGTATGCTTGATGGTGTTCCATAGGTCCCTAAACTATTTTACTCCTTTTCATTCTTTTTTCTTTTTGTTCCTCTAATTGGCTAATTCCACATTACCTGTTTTTGAGTTCTTAATTCTTTCTTCTTCAGATCAATTCTGCTGTTCAAGCTCTTTATTAAATTTTTCACGTCTGTCATTGTGTTCTTCAGCTCTAGAATTTCTGTTTGGTTTGTTTTTATGATTTCTAGTTCTTTGTTAAACTTTTCATTTTGTTCATTCATTGTTTGCCTAATTTTGTTTAGTTGTCTATCTGTATTCTCTTGCATCTCATTGAGCTTCTTTAAGATGCTTATTTAAATTATTTTTCAGCTCATTTGTAGATCTCCTTTTCTTTGGGGTCAGTTACTAAAGCTTTATTAGTTTCCTTTTGTGGTGCCATGTTTGACTGGTTCTTTATGATCTGTGTGGCCTTGCATTGGTATCTGTATTTGAAGGAGCAAATGTCTTTTCCAGTTTTACAGACTGTTTTGGCAGGTAAAGACCTTCTGTTGGGTCGCTAGGATGATGGGATTGTGGTTGAATCAGATTGGAGCTGGGTCATGTGGCTGCTGTTGGGTTTGCAGTGGAGTCTGTGGTTGGTGAGCCTGTTATCAGAGACTGAATTTGGCATAATTCCTGTCTGGTCCTTGGGTGAACCAGACTGCCTCTGGGGCCTTGGCTAGTAGGACTGGTGCTAGAATGAAAGTCCACAGATGACACCAGGTGCACTGACAATGTAGCTTTCTTGGTTCCTGCAAGGGGTGTCACTGGGTCACTAGGTGAGTCCCTGGGCAAGCAGGACTGACCCTGGAGTATGGCTGAGAGGGGCTGGGGACTGAGTTACAGGGCTGAGTAAGGGGCCATAGCCAAGGCTGAGGCCTGCAGGCCTGCCTCTGGGGTTACTGAGGAGCGTATCTCTTGGTGGTTCCCTAGGTGGACAGGAATGCTCCCAAATGGTAGCTGAGAGAGCTTAAGCTGAATTACAGGCTCTTTTGGATCTGCTATGGGACTGCAGTCAGCAGGCCTGCCTGCAGGGACACAGATGGGTACATATCTCTTCCAGTCCCTATATAGGCAGGATTGGTCTCAGACTGTAGCTGAGAGGGGTTGGAGCTTAAGGACAGGACCACTTCAGGGTCCTAGCTGGGACTGAGGTCGGCAGGTCTGTCATGCAAAACATTAGTAGGCATGACTGCATCTGGGTTCCTGGCAGATGGTTCTGGTGGCCAGATCAAGGCCAAATAAGGTTGCAGCTGAGTACACAAGAGAATGAGGCTTTTTTTAGGTCTGGAGCCAGGAACTCACACAGTTGGTGAGTCTGCCACCTGGGCATGGGTCTGCCCTTTCAAAGTGGTCCTCCTCAGTCATAGGTTCCACAAGAGTTTCACAACTTCCTACATGAATCCCAACACGAAGGTACTTTTGTTCATGGATGGCTGTGAAACTGTTATTACTATGGGGGAATAAAGGGGGATACCTCCTATTCCACCATCTTGTTGACATTACTGCTCTAAAATCTTTCTTGATTATCTTGAAATATCTTTTCTCTCAGAGCAGAAATTTCTCAAGAACATGCCAGCTCTGAAGGACAGACTAGGAGATGTTTTTGTCACCAGTTCTGTCTTTTAGATATAAATTATTTTCCATTGGAAAAGCAAAATGTTCACCTGATATAGCTGAGAAAATCCTTTAGTGTGGGCTGTCTCTAGCAGTGCAGTGTCACCTTGGCTAGGCTGCTGCCAACACCCACGGACCCCTGTTATTGCCGTTCTCAGCAGCACATGTCCTACTTTTATTTAAATAGCATAAAGGTTGGAGCTGGAAAAGAGAACAATATCCAATTTGGCATTTGAAGCAAGTGTTATAAATATAGACTGTAGAGATCCTAGGAAGGAGGGAGGTTGGTGGTCCTAGATGAGAAAGGAGACTAAAACCACCTCATAATTGAATGTTCGAGTTAGAAGGTACCACAGAGGTCACTAGTGCTACCCTTCCCCTCCTCACCTTAGAGATGAGGAAGCTGAAATCCAGCTTGATGACATGACTTGGTTAAGTTAGCACCAAATCTGCAACTAGAACTCAGGTCCCCTCACTTCTGGGACAATGCTATTTCTATTATATTCAACTCTGCTTTCTGTATCTTTCAGACTCGGAAGTCAGTGATAGCATGCTGGTAGGATATTTTCCTATAGATCTGGATTTTGTAAGACAGAAAAAATTCAGTTGCTGACATGAAGAAATTTGCTAAGACTTGTTGTTCCTATACTCAGTGTGATGGTTAATTTTCTGTGTGAACTTGCCTGGACTGCAGGTCCCAGATATGTGGTCAAACATTACTCCGGATATTTCTGTGAGGGTGTTTTTTATGAGATTAACATTTAAATCAGTGGAATTTGAGTAAAGCAGATTGCCCTCTGTAATGTGGTTGGGCCTCATCCAATCAGCTGAAGGGCTGAATAGAACAAAAGATTGACTTCCCCTGAGCAAGAAGGCAGTCTGCCAGCAGATGGCTTTTGGACTTGAACTGCTGCTTTGGCATCTCACTGGGTCTCCAGTGTGATGGCTCACACTGCAGATTTTGGACTTGTCAGCCTCCATAATCATGTGAGCTGATTCCTTAAAATAAATCTTTTCATATAGGCGCGCACACACACACACACACACACACACACACACACACACACACACACACATCCTATTGGTTCTATTTCTCTGGAGCACTCTGACTAATATACTTAGTGGAATATTTGTTTCTCTAATCCAGCATTTGGACCTTAAATATTTGTGCCCAGAACATCTTGTCTGATATTTTGGGGAATCGTGTGCTATTATTTATTTCCTTTATCTGCTGTAAACACAAAGAGGCTTCTCTTTTATTTTGCTATTACTAAAAGAAAATCTTTAACAATTATGTCAAGTTTGGGCAATTAGATTGTTTCTTCCTCAGTTGTAGAGATCATTTCATAATAGAATCCTGAGTATCTTTATCAAATTCTGAGACCGATGCTACTGCCTCTACCTATTGAAGGCTAAGATAGCTTTTTAGCTCAGATGCCAAAGATGGCAAAAAAGTAAGCACACAACAACTCAGTTTTCATTCCTTTTCTCAAAAATTGGTTGTTGTTGTTCTGTCCAGTCCTTCATCTTGCTTCCCAAAGGTACTCCCAGGTCCTTTGCATCCTCCTTTTTTGTACTAGTTAGAGCACTTTCACTCATGAATAAAGAATAGCCCAGCTCAATCTAGCTTAAGCCAAAATAGAATTTTATTTGCTTATGTAATAAAAAAGCCTGAGGAAAGATCTGGGATACAGGTGACTACAGAATCTCAAACACTGTCACAAAGACCTAGTGTCTCCTCACCTCCCTCCTTGATTTTCCTTTGTCGCTTTCAGGCTAGGTTGCCATTAGCATTGGCAAAATACAGTCAATAACTTCTAGCTCACACTTGTCCACTTAAGAGCATGGCAGAAAAGAGTGCTAAGAAAACTCCTGGGCCTAACCCTTATTGGCCAATTAGATTATTTGTCTGTCTATTACCAAATATACTGATTAGCTTACTACTGGATCATATGCATGAATAAGCCCAGGCAAAACCAGCAGAGGAACTGCTGAGTCAAAAACCACAGAATTGTAAGGAAGAAGAAATCACTGTCTGGGCTTGGTGGCTTACATCTGTAATTCTAGCACTTTGGGAGGCTAGCACTTTGGATCACCTGAGAACAGGAGTTTGAGACCAACCTGGCCAACATGGTGAAACTCCGTCTCTATTAATACAACGAAAATTTGCCAGGCATGGAGATGGGCCCCTGTAATCCCAGCTGCTCGGGAGGCTGAGGCAGGAGAATCGCTTGAACCCAGGAGGTGGAGGTTGCAGTGAGCCAGATCATGCCACTGCACTCCAGCCTGGGCAACAGAGTGAGACTCTGTCAAGAAAAAAAAAATCATTGTTGCTTTAAACCATTAAATTTTTTTGCCAATCACCACTAAAAATTCCATTTGTATATATCCAAATTCAGAAGCAAATAGAGGGTAAAGTGGTGTGCTACTGTGACTGCAGTCTAACTAATTTGAATCTATTTGCCCTCCATCATTTCTGTGTCAGCATAGCCATACTGTTAATTTTTAGAATACTTGTTATATTGCAGAGGGTAACTGTGACAGCAGCATCTCACACTGAGGCTCTTTAGGTATAAAGACTCAGGTTTTGTTCTTGGATTTTGATATGGTGACTAGCAGGTAAGGATTGACTATGCATAGTTTGAATTTTTTTTCCCTTAAATACATAACCTGTCAGTTGATTTCATCTTATTATGCTTCAACTCAGCTATATATCAAGAAAATCTGATGAATGCCAGCCTTCATATCTCCCTTATTAGCATGTGGAATTTTTAGTGATAATTGGCAAAGAAATTTAATGGTTTCATGTAGATACAGACTCAGACTCTGTTTTTTAGGTTAATATTTATGTAGACTTAAATCTAGTGAAACAAATGTTTCAGTGGAAAAATCCACATTATCATATTTTAAGATGAGAATGGAAATCTAGAGTTCAGGCTCAAGATGACAATTCAAAGACTCTTTACATTTTCTGAAAACCATTCAGTGGCTATCATTTTGATTTTTATGTTGATTCTAATATTAATGCCAATGATAAGTCTTTAACAAGATATGTTCTGAAAGGGTGCAATGTTTCAGAAATCCCAGGAAAATATCTGGACACGCAGAGATTTCTGTAGATAGTAAAGATATGAATGAGCTTATATTTACTGACCCTTTACAATGTTTATTTTTTCTCAGAGATATTAAAGATTCATCAAAAATACCAATGGGTAGATCTTACTTTAAATAATGGTTAGGAAATCTATCTTTAAAGTTAGATTCTCAGGGTAAAAATCTAATTATATTATTTAGACTGTAGGACCCTTGGCAGACTGCTGAATCTCCTTGTGCCTTAGTCCCTACATTTATAAAATAGGGGCAAAAATAATACTATGTAAGGCTTTTTATGAGGATTAAATGAGAAAATGCACAATTTATACCACATAGTAATTATTCAAATGTTACTTAATACTATGCCCCCTCATTACTTCTCAGATTGTAGCTATTATTGCACTTTATATTCCTGTTTTGGCCACTAATATGAACTAGCTTCTTGTTATAACTTTAGTACTCCGAACACTTAACGAAAAGTCAACAACTTGTCTAGTTTAAGCTTTTGTTACCATTAATAAATGTTTACTAGAAGGTCAGCAAAGTGTAGCATGACAGAAGCTCCCACTGGGTCCAACCCAATCACTGTGGTGTGTTTGCTGTTGTCATAGTTATTTATCTTCTGTGGACATCCCTTCTACTTCCTCTGAGGGAGAAGATAAAGAAATAAAGATTTCTGAAAATTGCTGCTTGCTAGTCCCTTTGGGATCAGGTGAAGAATAGGACCCTTGAAATGAAAATGACCTCTCTTTGTCCTGGCTGTACTTACCTCTCCAAGACATATTTGTGATTAGGACCCAGTCATTCTACCAAAGTGAAAGGCTTGTTTCCATTTATTAAATCATTAGCTGGGTCATTGACTCCCTCACGTATATGGCAGGGTTATGTCAGTCTGAAAACTGATGAAAGCTAACTCCTTAACAAGATCCTTCATGCTTTCCTCTGAATAGCCGTGATTCATTTTGGCTGCTAAATTCATTAGAAGGCATATTCTGGGTCTTCTGGATGCAAATAAAGCTGCATGGGATGTATCCAAATTCAGAAGTAAATGAAGGGTAAAGTGATGTGCTAGTGTGACTGCAGTCTGACTAATTTGAATCTATTTGGCCTCCATCATTTCTGTGTCAGCATAGCCATACCAAAGTGGATTCTGTGAAGCTGATTCAATCACAACATCTAGAAGCCTAATAAATTAGCTGCTGAAATGTAAATACTGACCTGGGGAATTTTTCATGGCTAATGAAGGCAGAGGTCGAAGTGCATGATTACATTATACTGCTTTACCAAAATAGCCAATAAATGTTTACAAATCCATTTGATCTACTCAGGTCGTCTGCTCGAAATATAGGTGGGGTGATTATATTTGAATAATAACTTAGCTCTTCCAGGCAGAACAGCATGAAAGGAATGAAGCAGTAGACACAGAGTGAGTGGCTGCTTTGAGTCTTGGTTTCAAGGATGGCTGATGTAGAATCCTCAAAGTATTCTGTTTGGTGATTACAGTATCAACCCTAAGAACAAGAAGCTTTCTGCCAATAAGTCACACAAATAGTTTTGGTTCTGGAAGGAAATTGAGGTGTGAGTGGAGAAAAGAGAATACAAATGCTTTGTGCTATGAATGCCGGATCTTTCCATCTGAAATCTGTAAATACAATATAGATTTTCCTGGCATTGCATTCGATTTGGCAGATCCTTTATTCCATTGATCTTGAAGCTAATAATATTTATCATAGTGTAATCCTTTAGTAGAAGCAAAAATGCTTCTGACTGAAGAGACATTCCAATTATTCATGTCCCTTTGTTATTGCGCTATTATCTTTATGTTTATTTTGTTTGACTGTTTTGGTAAAGACAGAACAGGCTGAGAAAAACATGAATTTGAAATGGTGCAGGGTGGGTACCCTGGAAAATAGTAAGTGCATATGTAATTTTTCACTTTGAATTAGAGGCAAAGTTCCTTTCTAAACCAAAAACATAATTAGTTATAACGGTAGCCTATTTTGTTTAGATCATTTAAAGTTTCAAAGTGTGTTGTTAAATACATAGATTCTTTCTTTTTGCCTCTTCCTGTCTGAATCTTTGCTTAAAGCAAGGGCCTCTCAATGGAACACAGGGAATCTTTAGAAAGCAGTAATTAAGCAAAATGAACACAATTGGGAGTGTAGGGACTTGGTGCAAATTATGCTTTTCATAGCCCTCAGATATATTTAGGTATCTGGACAAGCTAAATTCACACCCCAGTGCTACACAGTGTGGGTGCCCTCCTACCCTGCTGCCCTTCAGATAATAGCAGGGCTTAGAGTAAGGCATTAGGAGGGCGACAGAGGGACATGCTTAAACCTATAGTCACCTCAAAGGAGCTTTCTTTCAAGCCAGACTGGTTCAGTCATACAGAGACTCTCCACTTGTGGTAGAGGGATTTGGCTCCAGGACACAGAGAAATGCCAGGAATTCGACAGGCTCATTGAATACTCAAATAACCTGATTGTCTTAGATGACCTAAACCTCATAGGCCTGAGTCTGCTGGGCCACCTGATTCCATATCCCAGCTTGATGCTAACCTTAACCCTAAATTTGGTTACTTATGGCATTAAGTTCCAATCTTATAGTTTAACTAGTTCAGCTGATAATAGCCAGCTTATGGGTTACCAAAAAATATATATGGAGCTAGGACATCTTGGCAAAAGCTTTGGGAGTTCAAAGGGAGGAGAAGGGGAGCAACTCTGGGGAATCACTGACACTATACAACTTTCTAACCTATAACTGTTAAAATATGCCCCTGTGAAGATGAACATGAGGCTGAGAAATTAGGCAGATCCTAGTGTATCATGAATAGTCATGGATGCACCATCTAGATCATCTTTCAAGGAAGGGCTTGTTGCCCCAGTTGGTGGGAATGCTCTCAGAAGACACCTTGGAGGCATTGTCACAGCAGCAGAGAACCACCTGCTCAC
The DNA here is from genome assembly GCF_009828535.3 of Hylobates moloch. Lineage (NCBI taxonomy): Eukaryota > Metazoa > Chordata > Mammalia > Primates > Hylobatidae > Hylobates > Hylobates moloch. The sequence goes on from NW_026652287.1 coordinate 72,147,048, forward strand.
CGAAGGCCATATTCCTGGGCAGCCCGTATCCAGTGACTCATCTAGGCGTGGCCATTTTGGCCAAACACAGGACAACTAACAATCCTTGCTTGCTTCACATCTTCCTCTGACATTGACTTGCTTTGCAGTGTGACTTCTTTTTCTACTCAATCCTACTTCCTTCTTCCCGAAAGCACACCCTGTGCATGAAATTCCATCTCAGAGTCAGCGTCCCAGAGAGCCCAGTCTGAGATACAATGTGAACAATTAGGTCTCATTTGGAAATGCAGCTAAAATTTAGTGAGTTAGGATAAAAGTGTCTTGGTTTGAAAAGTAAAGAAGGAGATTAAAATCCTTTGCTAAACTAGCTATGTTAGATCCAATATTTAGGACATTGTATCCTAAGGAAGTATCATATTAGAATATCACTAAATAATTATTATTTCAATGAATTCATTGGAAAGTCTGCCACTTTAAAGACTACTAGGAGACAGAGTTAATAAGGCCCTAACCAGGTCACAGGGAAAGGAGACCAGTATGGCATAAGGGAGCTAGGTATCAATAGCAGTGGTTGTAAAAGATACGACTCACAGCATCCCTTGCTGAAGACCCTGTTATACAATTTTCATTTACTGTGAATCCTGTGGTAGGATTCTCTGTGGTTGCTCTTAGAGTCATGAGGAATAGAGGCATCTATTTTTCTGTGTTTCCACAGTCCTCATTCCTTTATTAAAGGAATATTATTTGCAAGCTGGCCTTCCCCATTACAGTATAAGTTCTTTAAGGGCAAATGGTCTTAGTTTGGGTTGCCCTGAAAGCAGACAGTGAAACAAAAATTGGAATGCAAGTAATTTCTTTTCCTTTTTCAAGAGGAGAAATACAGAAAATACTGACAGGGATGCAGAAAATAATAGTGCAAGGGAGAGGAGGCCAATAAATTGTCCATTATTAAGTTGGTAATACTGAGCCACTCCTGTGTCTCAGCATTCTGCCTCTCCAGTGTCAAAGAAATTAGAGTGTGCCCATACCCACTCCAATTAATCATTGCTTGAGGGCTGTAGAAGGCAAGCTATAGGAGGCTAAAGAGGCATAGGGAGGTGTTAATTCTCTGTGACTTCTGGCCTCCATTGTCTGGAGGAGTGGTTTTCTGGAAGAATTATTCAAGCTCAGAGATGCAGATACTAGCAGATGGAAGTTGAAACATCTTGCTTCTGAAAGAGAGAATAGAGAGGGTAAAGCACACTTAGACTCAGTTCTTAAAGATTAATGTAATACTTAGTTTCCTTGATAAGCTCTAAATTAAAGTTAGAAATTGCCTACTGCAATTCACAAAGGTGCATACACAAGAAGCGAGAAAAAAAAATTCTGATTACAGTTTTATTTGCTGAAACTCCTTAACAATTTATGTTCAAGTGCTATTTTGCTAATTAATGGCTGCTCAAGAAATGCCATGTGTCAGCAATGAGTCACTTATTTTTGTTGCTCTTCAATGGTATATGGAGAATGAACAAGGACAAGTCACATAATTAAAGCTGAAAATAGCCTGGCTGTGGGACAGAGGCCTGTCAATAAGAAAAAGATATATTTTCCAGTATCCATGCCACACTATTAACAGTTAAACAAGTGAAAAGCACAAGAGGGGACTTTATTGACATATATAACTCAATAGCCAAGGACTTGGAACAGTGGGTAGAACTAGCTTCGGGGACATTTTGAACCAAGAAGTAGAGCATCCACATTTCCACTTCACATCTCTCATCTTTGCCTCTCTCTGTGCTTCCTTTATTTTCTCATGCTAGCTTTTCCATAGAGTTGGGACCATGGCTGTTAGCAGCTCCAGGCTCACACTAATACAGCCCAATGCCAGAGAGGAGAGGGCTTTTCTTCTCCATCAAGTGTGAAGTACTTCAAGGAGGGACTAACCAGCTGTGAGAGTCAGATGGCCAAGGAAGTGGGCCTCAGACTTTAGAGCTACCATATTTGAGGGAACATTTCGCAGAAGAAGGGGAAGACGCTGTCGAACAGTATCAGCAGCAGTACAAGGAAGTACATGGTTAAAATTCTGGGTGAACAGTCTGCATTAAAGCTGCTATTGTAATTCAGAGAATGCGTGGGGCATGGCTCAAGTGGTTGGGGGGGTGGGACTGGAACAGGAATTTGATTAACGGAAAGATCACAGAGAAAAGAGCATTTCAGATAAGTGATGCTAAGTGAATAAGGCACGGATTCAGGATTAAATGCAGGGCACTGGGAAGAGTGTTCCAGCCAGAGCAGAGTTGGTCTGTGTTTGGGAGTAGAAAGAAAGTGGAGGAAAAGTAAGATTATGGACAGCTGTGAATGCCAAGCACGGAAATCACAATAGAATTTTCAGCCAGAGAATAATATAATAATGGTAATAATAACAAATACAACACTCTGGGTCAGGAATTATTTGAAGTGCTTTATATAATATTATCTCATTTAGTCCTTATAATAAGTCCATAATTACAATTATTATTATCTTACAGAAGAAAAACTGAGGCACAAGTGTTATGTGGTCAAGATCATACAGCGAATAGCTGGCAGTCTGACTCCAAGTCTGTGCTTTTCACTGCTGTGCTATGCCACTAAAGGTAATACATCTTAAAGTTTAATAACACCTGATATGTGTATAATGTTTTACACACAACAAAATATTTCATTTGAGCTTTGTAACAATCCCCTGAATTTAGTAGAGCAGTTATTTATTTCTATCTTTATTTTATTTTTGAAACCATTCAAATATACCTCTCTCTTCCTAGGTAGTTTTCCTACATTCATATGGCTGGAAAGTGGTTGAGATCAGACTAGAGTTAAGAGCTCTTGAGTCATGTTAGTGTTTTTGCCTTGCTGCCTGAACATTAATATATTGCTGGTGGATGACATCAGAATGTGGCCTGGGGAGTAACCAATGGGGGAGAGATGATCAGGAGGCTGCCTGCAACATCAGAGGGTTGTGAGAGTCTGAGCTATAGTAGCACTGCTACCTTCCAAGTCAGGAGGACATTTTTCAATTTTTAAAATTAAATTCAGTGTCTCTGATTTCCTGAAAAAGTGAAACTAACCATATTCAGATTTTTCCTGAGGAAAAATCACTTAAAATATTGAAATTGTCTACTTTAAAAATTTAAACATTGTAAATCTAAGATTTTATTCAATAAATGTGAAAAATACTAAAAAATTATTGTTAATTGATTTTAGTTAAAGAAAAAGGTAAATAAAAGTGAAGGAAAAGGGGTGAGTTAAAAGGAAATATATACTGAGAATAACAGATGTGAGAGAGAAAGACAATGAGATTATATAAGTGTAAGGAACTAGCACAGACTCTGGCACATTTTACATGTATAAATATAGTTAAAGAAGCTCAATACATTCTTAGATGTATTTTAGCTTGCAAAGTTGAAAGTGAATAACTTTTGTAATATTGATCCCTCAGAGATCTTTTGCTTGTTTGAAACCTTGACTATTTATAAATTCTACTCTTAATATGATAGGCCAAAGAATCCTATATAGTGGATATTGCCACATTGTAAAAGCATTGATAATTTATTTATTCCCTCTATTCATTCATTTATTCATTCATTCATTCAACAGATATCCATTGAATATCTCCCATTTGCCATATACTATTCTAGGTGGTCCTGGTTTTTAAACAATTCTCTGTCTGGTAGAGAGAAAACTTCAGGTGTGCAACCATATCCAAAATACATTCTGATCTGTGATCTCATCAGCAACTCATAGGGTACTATCTTCAAATAACAGATTATGAATCTGAGATTTAGGCCTACAAGTTGCAGCTTGAACTTCTCAACATCTGATCAGAGAACTATCACTCCAAGACTGTGTAGACTCAAGCCAAGTGCTGGAATTGGTCTTCTATTTGCATATTCGCTACTCATATTCTAAGTTTTATCTAAATGAATAGTAATGACATGTCTATTTTAATTAATTCTGTTACTACCTTAATGTATCCATAAACTTTGTTGCTTTTTAGCAAGAAAAAAATTATAAAAATTAGGCCAGGAGTAACAGTTAATTTTGGTGTAGTCCCTCAAAAATATGAAGGTCTACCAATGTGCTATCCCACAAATTCATTGGCAGCTTTGTTTTTTACTTGTCGGCAGGTCATTTCCAATTATCCTCAGACTGCTTCTCATTGATAGAAATCTGGTATCATAAAGTCTTTGGTACTAGTGGGGTTTATTTTCTACCCAACGTTGAGGAGCAAAATGCAATTATAACCTAAATATATGCTAAAATATTTAGGAGCACACAAAGTGAGAGATGCCTCTGGGGTTTAGCAGTAACCTGTGACTTCATCTGCTGGATCTCTCTGTTGATTGGATGTAGGTAATTAGGTGAACTCTCTTTCTGAACTCTTTAGAATCTTCCAACAAATTGGACCATTCTCTGTTTTCTGTCTTCCACAAAGAGCTCTACATTGCTACAGCCTGGAGCTAATTCCTAAAGGTGCCTATGGCATTTGCAGACACAGAATTTTCAACTTTCAAAGCTACTGTGGCTCTTAAATGGCTGACTTAAACTGCTGGATACCACAGAGACTCTGCAGGACTGAGAATTATCAATGGCTTTGATCTTCTGCTGAGAATTTAAAATGAACTTATTATAGGGCCTGTTTAGACATTTTTTGAAATCTATCATTTAATGAATTGATTCATTGAGGAATACTTCCCTGTTTCACATGTTGGTTTAAAGGACTGTATACTTGCTTCCCTGGAACCGTGTACTCTAATCATCCAACTAATGATGTGACCTTTTGTTTTGCCTGCTTTCCTCGGGCGATTTCTTATAGTTCAAGTACAAATATTGCCTGTATTTCAAATGTAAAAATTATGGCTTCCTAATAAAATGCTAGGGACAGCCCAGAGAAGGCAAAGCACTAATATTCAAACCAGCCAATTCTGGGAAGTGGTCTTGTTTCACACCAGTAAGTGAGAAAAGCAAGCATGACTTGCTCAGAAAAACAAGGATCATTAGAAGTGATACTGTTGATTGTAGGGCAGCAAAACTGCTTTTTATGCAAATAGATGGATTTGTAAGAACTAGGTTAGTTAAGGAGTAGATAGGCTGAATTTTGTTGTTGTGGTGAATACTGAAACAATCAGAAGAACAGTTCTTATCCCTCATCCAGAATAGAAGAAAGAGGAAGATATGTGAATGATTTTCAGTTTTTATGTATGTTGACAGAATAGTTATAATACGATAGGTGTTATAAACTCAGAACACTGATACATATATTTTTTCAGGCTAGCATCATCCTGTTTGCAAAATGGACAGATGCTGTTTATTTTTGCAAGTAGTCAACTAAGCTAATGTGAGTGCCAGCTTCTTCTCTGATGTTTCAGCTTTAAGAAAGTTGCATTAATGGAAGGCAATTATGGTAATTTGAATTAGAAATGGAATTATGGTAATTGAAAACTTCTGCAGTGACAGGTATTTGCGAGAACCTGGTGTTCTGGTGCAGTTCAGAACTGCTATTAAGCCCATGGTAAGTAGCATTTTTGCCCCTGAAATGGTTGAAAGAATAAGGGAACATAAAACAAAATTTGACAGTATGAGAAGGGAACTGGCAACAACATCAAAACCTACAGTCAACACAAAGAAACGCAAACACACGAATGGTCTTAGACTTTTTAAAAATAGAGAATCAGAAGAAAATCACAGCTTTGTATAGGCCACTGGGGAGGGAAGCATTTGTGTTATGTGTCTGCAATATAGAGCCATTTGCAACAGAAAGACGGAGCATTCTTGTTTTCTGGCTTCATTTCCAAATCAATTGTTGCAGAGAGGTCCGTAGGTCCCCACAACACGAAGCGTTAGAAAGCTACAACAAAATTAGATGAGTCACTCCACAATTATCATGTAGTCATTCAACAAATGTTTGTCGATTGCCTACTGTGTTCTAGGCAATTTGTCAGGTGCTAGTGATGTGATGAAGACTAGATTCCTGCCCTCACAGAGATGCTGCAGTAGAGTAGAGTGAGAATTGAGATCAATTTGGCCCATCTTAAAGATAGGAATATATCCTGTTACATTTAGAGCTTATACTCTTAGCCTCTCTCATACTATGAAAGATGCTATTTTTGCTCTTAATCTCTTAAGCTTTCTTTTTGTCTTTGTGATTTCTCCTGAGGTTTCTAAGGATAGTCAAAGGAGAGAGTGTCTATAAATTAGTATATGTTTGGCTGCAAATAACAGACTACCTGACCAAAACTATATATGTGACTTAACTAATATCACATAATAAGTAAGAAACTCTAGAGTTAGCATAGCAGGCCAATGGCATCACTAACAATAGGCTCCTATGGTTTCTGACTGCTATTGTCTCTATGGTGGCAGTGTTTCTCTAGTGACAAAATGGCTGTCAAAGCTTTAAGTTAATGTCTTTACACAACAATGTTTTAAACAAACAAAACAAAACAAAAATTGAAAGGAACAAAATACCTTCTCCCTCATTTCTAGGGGAGATATTTTCCCCCCAAATCACTAGGAGACTTCTCCTTATATTTGTCGAAACTGCGTCATATGTCTACTCTTAGAACTTTAATTGGTGAATGGGAATAGGATTGGCCTGACTGGTTTAGATAAATTGTTACTCATTACCTGTGGCTGAGCACATTCCCTCTCTATGAAAATTGGGCTTTACTTGGCAGGAAAAAGGGGAAATGGCTTTGGTTACACAGGCATCTCTGTGTAGTCAGAGATGATGGAAAAGTCTGTAGATACTTTGCTTTGAATTATACATGTGTAATTTTTCCTCTTGGGTCAAATAATTTTTGAAACATCTCTCTGTAAAAATGCAGATGCTTCTGGGAAAGGCATCACATCACATTACTAATGCCTCCGTCTGTTGGATACACTTTAATAAGAGAAAATGGGACACTATCACTGGGAATCTGCAAGTTTAAGATGAGGTTAACAAAATAGGAAAACCATGTAGAAATGTGGGATTGGGAGTGCTGAGGACACATTTTCCCTATATAATAATTTTACTAAACTTTTGTGTAAAACTTGATTATTCCAAGTGAGGTCATGTATATTGACACCTATTATCTGTAGAGCGCTTTATCCTATGGGCATTTAATTCCTGACAACAGTGAGGTGAGATAAGGCCTCCCTTTACAAGTGAGGAAGACAAGGTATAGAGAGTTTAAATAACATGCGGATTGAACCCGCTCAGGTCTGATGTCAAAATTCACTTTTTTTTTAAAAAAATTGCCCAACATTTCTTCTCAAAGACCAGCATAGAAGGAAAGTCATTTGAATCTGACGATGTGGTTTATTAGAGTTTTCTGTCTGTTGTGAATTTCTTTGTTATTCAACTCTAATTTCTATATAACATACCTCTATCCCAGCCAGAGTACAAACACATTGGGGAAAAATTTTTAAATTTTATCAAATATCTTAGATTAAATAACACTAGGTTCTTTTGATAAGATATTAGGTAATTAATATTCTGACTCTAGTTGATGCCATGATTGCTGTTCTACAATGATTTATTCCATATGAACTGTGGGTAGGAGATTTTACATTGAGCAGAGTTGTTTCAATACAGACAGAGGAAAGAAATAGTGATCTATAACTCTAGCAGAAACTGTTGTTTTGTAAACGAGCCTAAATGGCCAAGTAAAGATTTGTGTTATTGTTTTAGTGGGAGGAAATGATGAAAAACAGAGTACAATTCCAATGTGCTCAAATGAGAACCATGTCCTATTAAGTTGGCAAGTACAAGTATGTCTCTTTTCCTGTCACTCTCAGGCAATCTATGTTTGTGAAATGTGTCGTATAGACTCTAGTTCAGCAGAGGGTAATTGACCAAGTCAACTTTGCCAGTCGGTGCTTGTCATTACCAGCTATAATTCCATGTCCCCTGTGAGGAATCTGAGGCACACTTTAGTTACTGGAGTCCCTCTTTGAGAGAAAAAATGTTTTCTGGCTGTTGAACATTAACTCATGTTACAGATGTGATTGAAACAACGAAGTAGTCCATTTCAGAGAGTGGGGACACTGGTTCTATTGATAATCTAATTTCCTTATCCTGATGACGTATGTTAGATACATGAGTTTGTGTGTATTTGACAGCCCCGGTGATAAAGGACTGTAAGCAAAAGGAGAATCTGTGTGTTAACTGTTTCTACTCAGTTTCTCATACTATTTAACAAGCAAACATACAAAAAGGCAAACCTTCCCTCAGTAATTTAGAAAGGCTACTTATTTTCTTTATAAGTAGAAAGTGGAATGAAACAGCTCATTGTACTGGAAACAGAATCCCATTTGGGACTATGAAAGAACAATTTGACAATTATCTCCCTAGTTCTAAGGTCTGAGGGAGAGAAATGACAACATTTTATTATAAAGCACTTTTAATTGAAGTAATTAGAAGCAAGAATGCTTGTTCAGGCTGAAAGATTGTCAGAAGGGAAATAGATTTCTGGTCAAGTTTGCTGATTTTGGAGGCTCTTGATGAACTTTTGTGATAATAATTAACATAATACTTCTGAGGCATTTTTAGCCTCACCAAAAATTATTTTTTCTGCCTCATTCTTCTTTCAGATGAAATAATAATGTTTAGCACTTAGCCGGCATCTTTCATTCAGATGGGTCCCCTGGTTCTTAAACAATTTTTCTCTCTCTACGTGTGTGAATATGTGTCTACACAGAGTCATTTTAGCAATTGCCAAAATTTTCAGCAATCCCACTGGGTAGCACATTGCAGCTGTTCAGTATTATCCAGCAAAGCTACAGTGTTTGGGGGGAAGGAGGTATAAAGAAAAAAAAATCAAGAAAAAAAAAGTTCAAACTTGATGTTAATACCCTAGGAAGAATCTGGAAAGCAGAAATGTGTATATACACAAAAAGATTCGCTCAGCATCTACCTACCCTTGCTTTAATATATGAGCCACGGAGTATCTGGGAGCCAGGAGAGGACTGTGAAGTGAGTTTTAAAATGCCTTTGAAATATAGTACTGTCAGCAGCAGGGTTTCCTGATGCTGTACTAGGGCATCTGTTCAGCACTGACATAAAGCAATATATGCCACTTCATTGAATTAGCAATGCACTTCCTGTAGCATGCTGTGTATTTCTTAGAGGTCTCACTCAGGACTGGTCGTGTCTGCTGTCTAGGTTTTAGAAGCTGAAAAGTAACTGTGATCAGCCATTCAGATTTCATCTGAAAAGAAATAAAATCATTTAATTGCTTTAAAATATGTGTACACTCACAGCATTGGTGTAACTGGAATTTGAAAAGTGATGACTGCTTTCTCCAGTAAATAGTGTAGTACCTGGCACACAGTAGGTACCACCTATTAAATAAGTAAATGAAAACATTGAATTCCTGATGATAATAGCCCTCATATTTGTATGATGGTAACACTTTTCCACACACTTTCGTAGATAATTTGATCTCATTGATATTTTACTGAATTTAATTTGATATGGTTAACATTGTAAGAATTCAATATAAGAAATACATCAATAAGATGACTTACATTTCTCTTTGGCAAGCCATTAATCACACTCCTAGATGGATTAAACTTCTAAGTCCTGGCCTGCTCACACTGCATTCTGTGAAAAACTGCCTGACTTAGAGGCTTTGTTTTCTGTGAAGCCCAATTTTTAGCCATGTGATCGTTTTACATTTTGTTGGCTCTCAAACCAGCTTCATAGGCCTAAGGTGAACCTCAGTAGTAGGGATCTCACCAAAGGGCAGCCATTACAGAGGCTAGCCAGTAATGTATGACCTATATCTTCATTTCCAAAGAGAAGTTGAATCAGGCAGATTTTCTCTTAAGAACTGTTTTTTCTTTTTTTTTGAGACAGGATCTCACTTTGTCACCCAAGCTGGAGAGCAGTGGTATGATCGTGGTTCACTGCAGCCTTGACCTCCCAGGCTCAGGTGATCCTCCCACCTCAGCCTCCCTAGTAGCTGGGACTACAGGTGCACATCACCATACCTGGCTAAATTGTTTTTTTCTTTGTAGAGAGAGGGTTTTGCCATGTTGCTCAGGCTGGTCTTGAACTCCTGGGCTCAAGTGATCTGCCCACTGTGGCTTCCCAAAGTGCTGGGATTACGGGTGTGAGCTACTGGGCTCAGTCTTCTCTTAAGAATTTGCAGTTAGTGGCTGGGTGCAGTGGCTCACACCTATAATCTCAGCACGTTAGAAGGCTGAGGTGCATAGATCACTTGAGGTCAGGAGTTCGAGACCAGCCTGGTCAACATGGCGAAATCCTGTTTCTGCAAAAAATACGTAGTATTATAGAGATGGAGTCTCCCTATGTTTCTCCGATTGGTCTCGAACTCCTGAACTCAAGTGATCCTCCTGCCTCAGCCTCCCAAAGTACTGAAATTATAGGCATGAGCCACCGCACCCAATTACAACTCTTTAATTACATGATTGGTTCTTTGGCAACCAGCCCCCATCCTGAGCTTTCTAGGGGCCCACCAAGAGTCACCTTAGACTCACCCCTATTATTTAGAAAATTCCAGGGGTTTGAAAAGCTTTGTGCCAGGAACCCAGGACTGAAACCAAATATATATTTCTTATTATATCATAATATCATGTAATTGATATTATGGTATTGGGAAGAATAAACAAACTATTACCTTGAAAGATGCTTTCAACTTTCTATATGACCTGGGTCCTTTTTTCTTATTCATCATAATGCTTAGGTGCTACTCATTACATGGTTTACATCAGGTTCTTTGCACTCTAAGAGCTTATATTCCAACTCAGCTGGTTATTTGTTAAGGTTTTACCTTAGATTATTTTTTTCTTTTTTACCAGAATCTTCATTGGTTCTCTCAGTCTTTCTCTGGTTGGTTTTCTAGACCAGGCCTACCTACAGGTCTTGCATTCAGAGAAATTTGGGTCCAAGAGTAATATCCTCTTATTTCTGAGTTTAGGTTTATGCCAGGGGCTCCTGGATCTAACATTTTGGAGAATGAAAAAAAAAAGGTATGCTGGGTAGGCAACCCAGTCAGCCAGTCTTATCAAACTCTGTCAGACATTCCTGTCTAAATATTTCACGGGCACCTCAAGAGTATTCGAAAATACAGCTGATCCTGCAACAACTTAGGTGTTAGGTGTGTCCACCCCTGTGCAGCTGAAAATCCATGTATAACTTTTGACTCTAAAATACTTAACTACCAATAGCCTACTGTTGTCAGGAAGCCTTACCAATAACAATCAGTTGATCAACATATGTTTTGTATGTTATAAATATTATATACCATATTCTTAAAGTAAGTACAGAAAAGGAAATGTTATTAGGGAAAATCATAAGGAAAATAAAATATATTTACTATTCCATTAAGTGGAAGTAGATTATCACAAAGGTCTTCACCTTTATATTGTCTTCACATTGAGTAGGTGGAGGAGGAGGAGGAAGAAGAGGGCTTGGGCTTGCTGTCAAAGGGAAGGGAGAAGTGGAAGAAAATCCATGTAGAAGTGGACCTTCATGGTTCAGGGGTGTTTAAGGGTCAACTGTGTGTGCAATGGTTTGGAGGTGAGAGGGAGGAAGGCTTATAGATCAAATGTGGGGACCCATAAGTGGTACAGGATGTGGAGAGAGTAAAGAATGTGAGGAGTAAGGAGGAGAACAGAGGCTAAAATGTTTGTTTCTGTGGTAACTTGTTCCCTGACAATTTGACTAAACTGGAATTGTGTTCCTCAGTATTATTTTCATGGTATGGTTGCTGCAAGGTTTGGGTTAACTACAAGATAAATTTATGATTTTATTTAAAAAGATTTCTTATTTTAAAATTTTGTGGGTATATAGCAGGTATATATATTAATGGGGTATATGAGATATTTTGATACAGGCATACAATGTGTAATAATCACCTCAGGGTAAATGGGGTATCCATCTATCCTTTCTTTGTGTTGCAAACAATCCAGTTATACTCTTTAAGTTATTTTAAAATGTACAGTTATTTTTGACTGTAGTCTCCATGTTGTGCTATCAAATACTAGATCTTATTTATTCTAACTATATTTTTGTACCCCTTACCATTCCTTCTTCCCCCACCCCCCTCCCACTATTCTACTCTATCTCCATGAGTTCAATTGTTTTAATTTTTAACTTCCACAAGTGAAGTTTGTCTTTCTGTGCCTGGCTTATTTCATTTAACATAATGACCTCTAGTTCCATCCATGTTGTTGCAAATAACAGGATCTTATTCTTTTTTATGGCTGAATTGTGCTCCATTGCATATAAGTACCACATTTTCTTTATCCATTTATTTGTTGATAAGATGCTTAGGTTGCTTCCAAATCTTGGCTATTGTGAATAGTGCTGCAATAAACACAAGAGTTCAGAGATCTCTTTGATATACTGATTTCCTTTCTTTTGAGCATATACCTAACAGTGAGACTGCCGAATCATATGGTAGCTCTATTTTTAGTTCTTTGAGAAATCTCCAAGATGTTCTCCCCAGTGGTTGTACTAATTTATATTCCCACCAGCAGTGTACAATCGTTCCCCTTTCTCCACATCCTCACTAGCATTTATTATTATGTGTCTTTTGTATAAAAGACATTTTACCTGGGGTGAGATGATGTCTGGTAGTTTTGGTTTACATTTCTCTGACAATCAATGATGTTGAACACCTTTTCATACACCTGTTTGCCATTTATATGTCTTTTTTAAAAAAAAATTTAAGTTCTAGGATACAGATGCAGAATGTGCAGGTTTGTTACATAGGTATACATGTGCCATAGTGGTTTGCTGCACCTATTAACCTGTCATCTAGGTTTTAAGCTCTGCATGCATTAGGTATTTGTCCTAATGCACTCCTCCCTTTCCACCCCCTACCCTCTGACAGGCCCTGGTGTGTGATGTTCCCTTCTCTGTGTCCATGTGTTCTCATTGTTCAACTCCCACTTATGAGTGAGAACATTCGGTGTTTGGTTTTCTGTTCCTGTGTTAGTTTGCTGAGAATGATGGTTTCTAGCTTTATCCATGTCCCTGCAAAGGGCATGAACTCATTCATTTTTATGGCTGCATAGTATTCCATGGTGTATATGTGCCACATTTTCTTTATCCAGTCTCTCATTGATGGACATTTGGGTTGGTTCCAAGTCTTTGCTATTATAAATAGTGCTGCAATAAACATATGTGTGCATGTGTCTTTATAGTAGAATGCTTTATAATCTTTTGGGTATATACACAGTAATGGGATTGCTGGGTCAAAGGTATTTCTGGTTGTAGATACTTGAGGAATCACCACACTGCCTTTCACAATGGTTGAACTAATTTACACTCCCAGTAACAATGTAAAAGCGTTCCTATTTCTCCACATCTTCCCCAGCATCTGTTGTTTCCTGACTTTATAATGATTGACATTCTAATTGGCATGAGATGGTATCTCACTGTGGTTTTGATTTGCATTTCTCTAATGACCAGTGATGATGAGATTTTTTTTCATATGTTTATTGGCCACATAAATGTCTTCTTTTGAGAAGTGTCTGTTCATATCTTTCGGCCACTTTTTGATGGGGTTGTTTTTTTCTTGTAAATTTACTTAAGTTCCTTGTAGATGCTGGATTTTAGACCTTTGTCAGATGGGTAGCTTGCCAATATTTTTTCCCATTCTCTAGGTTGCCTGTTCACTCTGATGATAGTTTCTTTCGCTGTGCAGAAGCTCTTTAGTTTAATTAGATCCCATTTGTCAATTTTGGCTTTTGTTGCAATTGCTTTTGGTGTGTCTTCTTTGGAGAAATGTCTATTTGGATATTTTGCCCATTTTTAAATTGGATTATTAGACTTTCCTGCAGAGTTATTTGTGCTTTTTAAAATATTCTGGTTATTAATCCCTCGTCTGATGGATAGTTTGTAAATTTTTTCTCCCATTCTGTGGGTTATGTCTTTTCTGTGTTGTTTTCTTTGCTGTGCAGAAGGTTTTTAGCTGAACATAATCCCATTTTTCCATTTTTTCATTGGTTGCCTGTGCTTGTAAAGAAGTCTTTGCCCAGTCCAACGTCCTAGAAAGTTTCTCTAGTGTTTTCTTTTAGTAGTTTTATAGTTTCAGGTCTTAGAGTTAGGTTTTTAATCCATTTTGATTTGATTTTTTTATATGGTGAGAGATAAAGGTCTAGTTTCATTCTTCAGCATAACAATATCCAGTTTTCCCAGTACCATTTATTGAAGAGACTGCCCTTTCTCTGATGTATGCTTTTGGCACCTTTGTTGAAAATAAGTTCCTTGTAGATGTTTGAATTTATTTCTGGATTCTCTATTCTGTTCTAGTAGCCTATGTGTCTGATTTTATGCCAGAACCATGCTGTTTTGACTACTACAGTTCTGTAGTATAATTGGAAGTTGGATAATGTGATTCCTCCAGTTTTGTTATTTTTGTTCAGGATAGCTTGGTCTATTCTGGGCCTTTTGTTGTTCTGTATAAATTTTAGAATTATTTTTGCTATTTCTGTGAAGAATGTCGTTGGTATTTTGATAAGGACTGCATTGACTCTGTCGACTGCTTTAGATAATATGGACATTTTAATAATATTTATTCTTCTAATCCATGAACATGAACTATCATTTCATTTATTGTGTCCTCTTTAATTTCTTTCATCAATCTTTTGTAGTTTTCATGTAGAGATCTTTTACTTCTTTTGTTAATTCCTAGTTATTTTATTTTACTTGTAGCTACTGTAAATGAAACTATTTCTTGATTTTTTTTTTTTCAGATTGTTCACTGCTGGCATATAGAAATGCTGCTGACTTTAGTATGTTGATTTTGTACTCTGCAACTTTACTGCATTTGTTTTTCAGTTCTAATGGTTTTCTTGTGGAGTTTTTAAGTTTTTCCAAATATAAGATCGTATCATCTGTAAACAAGGATAATTTGACTTTTTCCTTTCCAATTTGGATATCCTTTCTTTCTCTTTTCTGATTGCTCTAGCTAGGACTTCTAGTACTATATTTAGTAACAGTGGTGAAAGTGGGCATCCTTGTCTTGTCCCAGATCTGGGAAGATTTTCCCCATTCAATATAATACTAGCTGTGGGTCTATCATATATGACTTTTATTATGTTGAGGTATGTTCCTTCTATACCCAGTTTTATGAGTTTTTTTTAAATCATGAAGGGATGTTTAATTTTATCAAATGCTTTTTCAGCATTATTTGAAGTGATCATATAGTTTTTGTCCTTCACTCTGTTGATAACGATATATCACATTGTTTGATTTACATATGTTGAACCATTCTTGCATCCCAGGGATAAATCCCACTTGATCATGATGAATAATCTTTTTAATGTGTTGTTGAATTAGATTTGCTTGTATTTTGTTGAGGACTTTTGCATCAGTATTCATCAGGGATATTGGCTAATAGCTCTTTGTTGCTGTGTCTTTGTTTTTGGTATCAGGGTAATACTGGCATTGTAGAATAAGTTTGGCAGTATTGCCTCCTTTTCTGTTTTTTGGAATGGTTTGAGTAGGATTGGTCTTAGTTCTTCTTTTATGTTTGGTAAAATCCATCAGTGGAGGCATAGGGTCCCAAGCTTTCCTTTGCTGGGAGACTTTTTATTATGGCTTTGCTCTTGTTACTCGTTACTGGTCTGTTCAGGGTTTGGATTTTTTCATGGTTCAGTTTTGGTAGGTTGTATGTGTCTAGAAATCCATTTCTTCTAGGTTTTCTGACTTATTGGCATATAGTTGCTCATAGTAGCCTCTAACAGTTCTTTGATTTGCTGTGGTATCAGTTGTAATGTCTCATTTTTTGTCTCTGATTTTATTCATTTGGGTCTTTTCTCTTTTTTCTTAGTCTGGCTAAAGGTTTGTTGATTTTGTTTATCTTTTAAAAAAAACAGCTTTTTGTTGTGTTGATCTTTTGTATTGTTTTACTCATTTCAATTTCATTTATTTCTGTTCGATCTTTATTTATTTTTTCTACTAATTTTGGCTTTAGTTTGCTCATGATTTACTAGTTCCTTAAGATGCATCATTAGGTTATTTATCTGAAATTTTTCTTCTGTTATGACATAGGCACTTACAACTTTAAATTCCCCTCTTAGTACTGCTTTTGCTGTATCCCATATGTTTTGGTATGTTGTATTTTCATTATCATTTGTTTCAAGAAATTTTTCAATTTCCTTAATGTATTCATTTACTCACTGGTCACTCAGGAGCATATTATTTAATTTCCATGTGTTTGTATTATTTCCAAAAATTCCTCTTGTTATTGATGTCTAGCATTATTACATTTTGGTCATAGAAGACGCTTTATACTATTTCAATTTTTTGAATGTTTTAAAACTTGTTTTGCAGCCTAACATATGGCCTATCTTTGAGAATTATCCATGTGCTGAGGAGAAGAATGTATATTCTGCAACTGTTGGATGATATGTTTTGTAAATATCTATCAGGTCCGTTTGTTTTATAGTGCCGATTAAGTCCAGTGTTTCTTTCTTCATTTCCTGTTTGGACAATTTGCTCAGTACAGAAAGTGAAGTGTTGAAGTTTCTAGCTATTATTGTATTGGGGTCTATCTCTCTCTTTAGGTCTAATAATATTTGCTTTATATATCTGGGTGCTCCACTGTTGGGTACATATATATTTACAATTGTTATATCCTCTTGCTGAATTGACTCCTTAATCATTATATAATAAGCTTTTCTCTTTTGCCAGTTGTGTTATGAAATCTATTTTATCTAAGTATAGCTACTTCTACTCCTTTTTGGTTTCCATTGACATGGAATATGTTTTTCCATCCCTTTATTTTCAGTTTATGTGTATCTTTACAGGTGAAGTGTGTTTCTTGTAGGCAACAGATCATTGGGCCTTTTATTTTATTCATTCAGCCACTCTATATCTTTTGACTGGAGAGTTTAGTCCATTTACATTCAATGCTATTATTGATAAAGTAAGGACTTTCTCTTCTCTTTTTTTGAGATGGAGTCTTGCTGTGTCACCAGGCTGGAGTGCAGTGGCGATCTTGGCTTACTGCAACCTCTGCCTCCTGGGTTCAACTGATTCTCCTGCCTCAGCCTCCCGAGTAGCTGGGATTACAGGCGCCTGCCATCACACCTGGCTAACTTTTGTATTTTTAGTAGAGATGGGGTTTCACCATGTTGCCCAGGGTGGTCTCGATCTCCTGACCTTGTGATCTGCCTGCCTTGGACTCCCAAAGTGCTGGAATTACAGGCATGAACCACCATGCCTGGCTTACTCTTCCCATTTTAAAATTTGTTTTCTAGTTGTTTTGTAGCCTTCTCTTTCTTCTTTCCTTCCTTCCTGTCTTCCTTTAATGAAGGTGATTTTCTCTGGTGGTATGTTTTAATTTTTTGCTTTTTATTTTTTGTTACCTGTTTTATGTTGTTTTTGTTTGAGGTTACCATGAGGCTTGCAAATAATATCTTATAACCCATTATTTTAAGCTAATGATAACAACACTGGTTATATAAACAAACCAACTAGCAAGCAAAGAGAAAACTTATAAGAATTCTACACTTTAACTTCATCCTCCTACACTTTAACTTTTTTTTTTTTTTTTTTTGAGGTGGGTCTTGCTCTGTTGCCAGGCTGGAGTGCAGTGGCACAATCTTGGCTCACTGCAACCTCCGCCTCCCGGGTTCAAGCGATTCCCCTGCCTCAGCCTCCTGAGTAGCTGGGACTACAGGCGTGTGCCCCCACGCCCGGCTAATTTTTTGTATTTTAGTAGAGATGGGGCTTCACCATTTTGGCCAAGATGGTCTCAATCTCCTGATCTCGTGATCTGCCCCCCTTGGCCTCCCAAAGTGCTGGGATTAAAGGTGTGAGCCACTGCACCCACCCCTCTTTAACTCTTTGTTGTTTCTATTTATATCTTATTGTGTTGTCCTTGCCTTGAAAAGTTGTAGATATAATTTTTGATCAATTCATCTTTTAGTCTTTCTATTCAAGGTATGAGTAATTTACACACCAAAATTACAGTGTTGTAATATTCTGTTTCTTTCTGTATATTTACTATTATCAGTGAGTTTTGTACCTTCAGATGATTTCTTTTTTCTCATTAATGTCCTTTTCTTTCAGATTGAAGAATTCCTTTTAGTATTTCTTGTATTCCCACTGGCTCCGCTGGTGCTCCAGGACAGCACCAAGACTTGTACAGGAATTGCAGTCCTTGTGGCCTAGACTGCCTTTCAGGTTTATGTAGGTCTCCAGAGCACTTCAGCTCATAATGGCAGCGATTTCTGGAACTCAGGTTCCAACTACTGTGATGCACAATTCCTTTCTGGCCAGGGTTGGTCTAATTGCTTCCTCTGTGGGCACCAGCTGAGTTTTGCCCTGTGTTGCTTTCCATTGTTACAGGGCATCACTGAGTTCCAATGCAAAGTACCACAATCACTGTGCTCTCTTTCCTCTAAGCACAGAGATGCTCTCTCCATGCCATGCAGCCACTGCCAGGTGATAGGGGAGAGGTGATGGTGGCTATTCAAAACTATCTTTTCTACCCTCTTCAGTGCCTCTTTCAATGATGTGATATTAAACTGGGTACTGTGATAGCTCACCTGCTTTTTGGCATTTATGAAGGTGCCTTTTTTTTTTTTTTTTTTGATGTGGATAGTGGTTCAGTTTGGCGTTCCCATGGGGAGAACAATTGGTGGTGGCTTGTATTTGATCATTTTGATCTGCCATCATCTATGAGAGAAATTTAACTGAGATTTGGAAGGTGGAAGTGTAGCAGTAGCCAGATGCCTGTATAGGACCAAATGATCTACTGGCTTGTCTTACCTGGGTGGTGTAGAGCCACAGCCAGGCCAGCTCTCTGTGCCTCCCCTCCTTTTCCCTGTCTCTACCCTCATTCAGCTTTTCTGAATCCTGTCTTTGGCTTTGTGGTAAAGGATATCTACTGTTCTTCATGTCACTCACACCAAGAAGGAGGGAGGTGGTGGGAGAAATGAGGGTTCCAGTTTGTCCTTGTTTACTCCATTTCGTTCTCATAAGTTGCCCCTTGTTTTTGTTCTCCCCCATTTCAAACCCATATTTTCTTCTGTGCTACTGGCCCTGCAGACTTCAGGCCAAGCTCTGGAGGCAGAAGCAACAGCTTACACAATTGCAAAGGATTTAATCTTTACAATCAATTCTTTATTCTGTGTCATTCATCATGTTTCTTGCCTGTGATTAAACCCTAACTGACATTGTTCTTATTAAACCTATTGGTTTAATTGATTAATTGATTAGTTGTGACATTAAAATTTTTCTCCACATAAGAATTTTAGACAGTGACAAAATAGACTGTTTAGCCAGTTTTAATAAATCAGCAGGATATTCTTTGCTGAAAAAAGTCCCATTTTTAAAGAAATGTTTCCTGTAGTAGAATGTCATGTCCAAGAAAGTGACTTTTGCAATAAATGATTTCCAGAGAGTTTTTTTTCGAATAATGGTAGTATTTATATTTTAATTGCTTTAGTAAAGAAGGTAACTTTTTTTTTAACTGGTAGTTAACTCAAAACACTTAGAGCTTTATATGGCAGCATTCAAAAGGAAGTCACTTTTCTGGATATTTGAGAGCTCTAATATAGACATTACTCTAGAGATCATGGTATTAATGATCTAATCCAAAAAATAGGTCTTCTATGTGAGTAGAAGTGGCAGCCCCAAGTATATCTTTTTCGTTTTATTCACAAGGAGCTCCAAATCTAAATATTTTTAAAATATATATTTAAATATGTAGTACACAGCCTTTTAAAACATACCTTCTAAATGTTTCTTACCTTAAAGGATACTATGAAGACAAAAAAAGTGAAAGCTAACAACAACAACAAACCACACTGTCTTGAGTTACACATTTAAAAAAAGAAAAATATTTAGTCCTAATCCCTGGTTGCAACTGTTAATCTGGTAGATAATTCAACATTCATACCCGAGGTTAATTTTTTTAAGTTAAGTTTAATTTATAGTATACACAGGCAATACTGTTTTTGAAACTGGAGACTTAGCAAACCTACTGGAAATAGGTTGTGATAGTGCTGTGTACACTAGAATGAACTGAATTTAATCTCTGGGGCAATGGGAAGCCACTGTAGGTTCTTGCACCAGAAAGTAAAATTCCAAGGAATTACTTGAGCAGGGCAGTGAATATTTCCGGAAGATTAATCTTAGGGAGCTGTGAAAGATATGTCAAAAATTATATTTGAGTACAATAGTAATAAATATCTATTAAAATATTCTCTCTATATTAAAAATAATACATTTTCATTAGAGAAATTTGAAAAACTCAGAGAAGTAGAAAGAATAATATTACAAAACTCATAAAATGTCATAATTGAATCCCAATGTTAGCATTTTGGCATATTCTCTTCTCACCTTTTTTCCTGTTTAGGGTAACAAAGTTTTAAACATGATGTGTATATACTTTTTATCATAATGTCTTCTCATTTAACATTGTTGAATATCCTTGAAATTTATAAGATTCATAATGAGATTTTTTATAATGTTTAAATTCATTAATACTTTGAAGCATATATTTTTACCTTTTTATAAACAAGTTTATTAAGGTATAATTTTGTACAATAAACTTCTCAAATATATCCACTTCTCAAGTGGATAATTTGATGAGTTATGACAGAAATATATATATATATATATATATATCCATGAAACTGCTGTCACAATCAAGATATTGAACTTTTCCATTATCTCCAAAGGTTTTATCATGCCTCATTACAATCATCCTTCCCCAGGCAGCCACTGATCTATTTTATACCTTCGTGTGTATTTTCTGGTATTTTATATAAAAGGAATCTTACAATATATACTCTATTTTTGGTCTGGCTTCTTTCATTCAGCTTAACACATTTGAGACTCATCTATATTGTTACATGATCAGTGGTTTGTTCCTTTTTTATCACTGAGTGGTATGCTCTTGTACAGGCATATAATTTTCTTCATAAAATGTGCAGAGAACAACAAAACCACTGTGAGATTCAGATACCAGGCACCTCCTATATATTATCCCCCATACATCTGGATTCATAGTGCCTGTGAATCAAATTAATGCCTCACCATAATTACATATTCTTATAAGCCATATAATTAAGGTCACCTGCAAGTGGTAAAAAATCCCTAATGTTCAATAAATTTATTCATACATTTAAGATATGTAAGTTTTCCAGGCCTTCTTCTAGGTACTTGAGATACATCAGCAAACCAAATGACTTTTTTTGTTCAGATCATATTGTCATAGGAGAAGATAGGAGATTTTGTTTACAATAAATAGTGAACATAAATGTGTAGGTCATCCAATTTGTTAGAAGGTGATAAGTTCTACATAAAAAGGAAAAAATAGAGCTGGGAACGACAGATTGGGCATGCTGGGTATGTGTTTGTGGGATAGAAGTAGTTGCAAGATTAAATAGAGTGATCAGGTTAGGCATCAGTGAGATCTAAACATTAAAGTCTGATAATGTCAAGGATCTACATTTTATGATATTTTCTATGTAATTCTTTGTCAATATTATATGACTATGTAATATTCAATTGAGTGATTATATCATACTTTGCTTATTCAGAGCTACGGTGGAACATTTAGATTACTTCTAATTTTCACAACTGTATTTAATGGTGCTATAAACGTTGTGAACAAAGTGTTTGAACTGTACATGTTTGCAGGCATGGTGACACATGTCTGTAGTCCCAGCTTTTTGTGAAGCTGAGGTTGGGAGAATCTTGAGCCCAGGAGTTAATTCTTGCAACATAACAAGATCCTGTCTCTAAAAAAAGAGAAATAATTGAATTGTCCATTGTTTACTTAGCATGGATTTAGAAAAGTAAAATTACTGCAACAAAAGATATGAACTTTTTTCTTTTAATGTTTTAGGTTTTTAAATGTTGAATCATTATTGTATTCCTAATATAAATCCTCCTCAGATATGATATATCCTTGTTTCCTAAAAACACTGCTAGATTCAATTTGTTAATATTTTATTTAAGATTTTCCACATATTTAAAAAATAAAATTGACTTGTAATTTATTTTCTTGTGCTTTTCTTTAGGCATTGGTACTAAGATTACTTTATCATCATAAAATAAATGGGCAGCTTCTCCTCTATTTTTCTATTCTCTGGAATCGTTTTGTATAGAGAGTTTTGTTTCTTTGAAATCTTCTGTTCTGGATCTTTATGGTGCAAGAGGTTCCTTCCAGGTTGTTTATATGTATGTACATTTTTTATCTCACTTATACTTTCTTACGGTTGTTTCCATTGGTTTTCTAATTAATTGAGCTGAATGCTTAACTATTAAAAAAACTGGACCTCAGGTGCCCATGATAGAGTTGGTTATATTTTTGGTATTAGGACAAGTGATCATCACCAGGCAAGAACTTCACCCGTTGAATTGCTTGTTGGTTCTCTTCATGTACCATCTTTAATACTCCTTTGTCCCTCCAACATACACTCCTATGTATTTAATGTATTCCTTCTATTCATTGTTTATACACTTACATATTTTTGTTCTTTAAAAGTATACAGTATTTTAAAGTATGTAGCATTTTTTTATGATTTTAAAATCTACATAAATGATTTCTGGCCAAGATAGAGTAACAGGAATAACAGCCTGAAATAAACAAAACAAAACTAGACAGAATAGTTTAGCCAATGGTTTTCCAGATAATGGAAATCAGACAATATAAAAGTGATCCCTGAAAGATGGGAAAAAATGAGGTGATCCCTATGATTTGCCCAGCTTTCCAGACCATGGTATATAGAGCATGGGGAACCCAGGAGGGTCCTGGAAGACTCCCTGAGTGGAAGAGATGGAACTGAGAATCTGGGGAGACCAAGGTGGCCTGAGTTTGCAGAACAGAGTATTGGAGAGGAGTGAGCCGCAGAAACAAAACAAAACAAAACAAAACAAAAAACAGAACCCTGCGAGGGTGTCCTTGAGTATTTAGCAGAGTATTGATCAGGGCATATGTGTGAAGGAATTACCTGAGACCAGAGAAAGAATCATCAAGAATAATTGCATAGCCACACACACAAAAATACCTGGGAATACATCTAACCAAGGAGGTGAAAGATCTCTACAAGGAAAACTACAAAACACTGCTGAAAGAAATCATAAATGATGCAAATGGAAACACATTCCATGCTCATGGATTAAAAGAATTGGTGTTGTTAAAATGGCCTTACTGCCCAAAGCAATCTACGGATTCAATGCTATTCCTATCAAGCTACAAATGTCATTCTTCACAAATTAAAAAAACCCTATTCTAAAATTCATATGGAACCAAAAATGAGCCCAAATAGCCAAAGTAATCCTAAGCTAAAAGAACAAAGCCAGAGGCATCACGTTATCCAACTTCAAACTATCAGGCTACAGTACCCCAAATGGGGTGATACTGGTCCAAAAACAGACACATAGAACACTGGAACAGAATAGAGAATGCAGAAATAAAGCTACACACCTACAGCCATCTGATCTTCGACAAAGTCTACAAAAATAAGTGATGGGAAGAGGAATCCCTATTTAATAAATGGTGCTGGGATAGCTGGCTAGCCATACTCAGAAGAATGAAACTGGACCTGTACCTCTCACCATATACAAAAGTTAAGATGAATTAAAGATTTAAATGTAAGACCTCAAACTATAAGAATCCTGGAAGGAAACCTAGGAAACACCACTCTGGACATTGGCCTTGGGAAAGAATTTATGAGCAAGTCCTGAAAAGCAATTGTGACATAACTGAAAATTGACAAGTGGGGCCTAATTAAACTAAAGAGCTTCTGCACAGCCAAAGAAACTATCAACAGAGTAAACAGGCAGCCTACAGAATGGGAGAAAGTATTTGCAAAGTATGAATCTGACAAAGGTCTATTATCCAGAATCAAAGGAACTTAAACAATTGAACAAACAAAAAACAAATAAGCCTATTAAAAAGTAGGCAAAAGACATGAACACTTCTCAAAAAGAAGACATAGAAGCAGCCAACAAACATATGAAAAAATGTTCTTTCTCACTAATCATCAAAGAAATGCAAATCAAAACCACAATGAGATACTTCACCAGTCAGAATGGCTATTATCAAACGTTAAAAAATAACAGATGCTGGTAAAGCTGCAGAGAAAAGAGAATGCTTATACACTGTTGGTGGGAATGTAAATTAGTTCAGCTACTGTGGAAAGCAGTTTGGAGATTGCTCAAATAACTTAGAACAACCATTTGGCTCAGCAATCCTATTACTAGGTATATGTCCAAAAGAAAAGAAATCATTCTATTAAAAAGACACGTACTCGTATGTTCATTGCAGCACAATTCACGATAGCAAAGACGTAAAATCAAACTAGGTGCCCATCAATGGTGGATTGGATGAAGAAATGTGGTACATATACAGCATGGACTATTATGCAGCCATGATAAAAATGAAATCATGTCATTTGCAGCAACATAGATTCAGTTGGGGGCATTATCCTGAGCAAATTAACACAGGAACAGAAAACCATGCGCATGTTCTCACTTACAAGTTGGAGCTAAGCAATGAGTACTCATGGACATAAAGATGGCAACAATAGACACTAGAGGAGTAAGGGAGAGAAGGGGGCAAGGGGTTGAAAAACCATTAGGTACTATGCTCACTACCTGAGTGATGAGATCACTCATATTCCAAACCCCTGCATCACACAATATACCTATGTAACAAACTTGCATACATACCTCTTGAGTCTAAAATAAAATTTGAAATATATATATGTACAGAGAGACATTGTGTGTGTGTGTATATATATATATACACACACACACAGACATTGTATAGTGGGTCCTGGAAGACTCCCTGAGTGCAAGAGATGGAACTGAGAATCTGGGGGGACTAAGGTGGCCTGAGTTTGCAGAACAGAGTATTAGGAGTGAGCTGCAAAAAAATAGAACCCTGGAAATGTGCAGCGGATGCCCTTGAGTATTTAGCAGAGTATTCATCAGAGCATATGTATGAAGGAATTACCTGAGACCAGAGAAAGAATGTTCTCACCACCTAGTCTGATAAACTGCTACATTTGCAGCACATTGAGTACTCGGAAGGGTCTTGCCTCAGTAGTGGGAAATAATTAGCCCTAGAATAATTGTGGTACTGTTCCTGCCTAACACATCTTAAAAGCAAGAAATGATTAGTGTTTATCCATAACTTAACTGATAAACTGTATTCCAGATTTGCCAACTGATTTGTTCTGTATTCCAGAACAAAGCTCAACAACATTCATAGAAACACAAAAAGATCCAGTACCCAGCAAGTTAAAATTGTATACTGAGCATTTAATCAAGGATTACCAGGCATGCAAAGAAGCAGGACAACATGATCCATCATCATGCAATTGAAACTAACAAGAATTGACCCAGATGTTAAAATTTTTTAGATAAGGACATTAAAGCAATGATTAAACTATGTCATATGTTCAAAAACTCAAGTAGAGGTATAAATAATATTTTTTAAAAGGCTAAGTTGAACTTTTAGGGTTTAAAACTAAAATGTGTGGAATTTTAAAAACCACTGTATGGGGATTAATGGCAGATGAGATATCACAAATGAAAAGATTAGTGAATATGACAACATTGCTATAGAAACTCTCCAAAAGAAAACATTCAGAGATTTAACAGGGAGATTACAAAAATGAAAACAGAATGAGTTGGCTGTGAGACAACTTCAGGTAGCCTAATATACATATAATTTGGATCTCTAAAATAAACAGGGGTGGGGGAAATAGAAGGAACATTTGGAGAAATAGTGGCTGAAAAATTTCCAAATTTAATGTACACTATAAACCCACTGACCTAAACATATCAAAGAACTCTAGTGAAAGAAAGAGGAAAACCACTAAGGCACATCATAATCAATCTGCTCAAAACCAGTGTTAAAGAGGAAATATTAAAAGCAGCCAGAGAAGATGTCATGTGTGTACAGAGGAACAAAGACAAGAATGAATACAGATTTCTCTCTGAAAACAGTGTAAATCTTTAAGGTCCTGAAAGAAAAAAGTCCACTTGGAACCCTATACCCAGCAAACATATCTTTCAAAATCAAAGAAAAATTAAAGAGGATTTGAAACATCCGAAAGCTAAAAAAGTTTATCACCAGCAGACCTGCACTAAGTGGAATGCTCAAAGAATTTATTCGGGTGGAAGGAAAATGCTACCATATAAAAATATGGATATACAAAAAGAAACAAAGAATATTGGAAGTGGTAAAATGGGTAAAAATGAGTTTTTCTTATTGTGTAGATGCCTTTAAGCCATAATTAGATATCCATTCTTATAGTGATGAATGCCTAGATTGTCTCCAATACCTTCCTAACACTCTGTAAATTGTGATAAGCCTTCTCTTATCTGTCTATGTAGGGTTCCCCTAAGGATGTATACTTCTTAGAAAGCTAGAATTAGAAAGGAACTTCTGGATGACAAAAGTTCTTTGCCAAAAGCCTTTATATGTAACAGAGAAACTTTGGATACATTTTACTTAATGTTGGGAAAGAGAGAAGCAGGACCACTTTCACTGCTACTGTCCAACACAGCACTACAGGTCCTGGATACTGCAATCAGTTAAAAAAATATACACACAAGACTTCTATTGGATAGGCAAAATTTTCAGATAAAATAATTATTTCATAGACAACCCAAGAGAGGTCAGTAAGATTGTTGAATGCAAAATCCAATAATAGTTCTCTATTCCAGTAAAGACCAATTAAAAATGTAATAGATACTATCTGCAATAAAACAAAAACTATAAAGCACTTAGGTGATTTACTAATAAAGGTTGCACAAGATCTTCATGGAAAATATTTTAAAAATTTCTATTAAGGGACATGAAATAATAAATGGAGAGATATAGTCATTGTTGGAACATGTTAAAGATTACATTTTAGACTGGGCGCGGTGGCTCATGTCTGTAATCCCAGCACTTTAGGGGACTGAGGCGGGCAGATCATGAAGTCAGGAGTTTGAGACCAGCCTGGCCAACATGGTGAAACCCTGTCTCTACTAAAAATACAAAAATTAGCCAGGCGCGGTGGTGGGCGCCTGTAATCCCAGCTACTCGGGAGGCTGAGGTAGAATTGCTTGAATCCAGGAGGCGGAGGTTGCAGTGAGCCAAGATCACACCACTGCACTCCAGCCTGGGTGACAGAGAGAGAAAAAAAAAAGTCTTACCCAGATTACTCTATAAATTCAATGCTGAGGTAATTTTGAAAAAGAACAGAAGTGCAGGATTGCCTTATTAGATATTAAGAAATAATACAAAGCCATAGTTATAAAGATAGTATTGTACTGGTATTGGGCCCAACAAATAGGCTAATGGCAGTGTAAGAGGGGAAAGGATTGATTATTTAGAATAAGGTCTCCAGAGAGATGAACAACTAAACCGAGGAAAATATAGGAGAATATCTTCATGACCATGGAATGTGAAAGGATTTGTCAAATGAAACAAAACAAAAAACACTAGGGGCAACATTAATGGATTTACCTACATCAAAATCAGAGATTTCTGTCAATTGAAAAACACCACAATGGGTGAAATACTGGGGGATAATATTTGTAAACTAACAAAGAAAGTTAAAAAATGCAATAGAAAAATGAGCACAGGGTATGGCTAATAAGTATAGGAAAGATTCTCAAACACACTCTTACTAAGAAAAATACAAATTAATATGTGACTGCAAACAACTTCATACCACTGAACACAAATGGAAAAGCTAGATAATATCAACTGCTAGTGAAGATAAAGGGAGACTTGAAACTTTATGTACTCCTGGTGGATTGTAAACTGCAGACACCATTTTGTAAAGCAATGTGGCAAAAATAAGAATTTAGGTCTTTTTCTACATACTGACAAAGTTTTCCCAAAAGTACAGTGCCATACGATGTCTGTTTCTATTGTTTCTATATTCCTTGTACTACTTAATGTAATTTTTTTTTCTTTTTGAGACGGGGTCTTGCTCTGTCACCCAGGCTGGAGTGCAGTGGTGCGATCTCCGCTCACTGAAAGCTCCGCCTCCTCGGTTCACGCCATTTTCCTGCCTCAGCCTCCAGAGTAGCTGGGACTACAGGCGCCCGCCACCACGCCTGGGTAATGTTTTTTTTTTTTTTTTTGAGACGGAGTCTCGCTCTGTCACCCAGGCTGGAGTGCAGCGGCGCGATCTCGGCTCACTGCAAGCTCCGCCTCCCGGGTTCACGCCATTCTCCTGCCTCAGCCTCTCCGAGTAGCTGGGACTACAGGCGCCCGCCACCACGCCCGGCTAATTTTTTGTATTTTTAGTAGAGACGGGGTTTCGCCGTGTTCGCCAGGATGGTCTCCATCTCCTGACCTTGTGATCCGCCCTCCTCGGCCTCCCAAAGTGCTGGAATTACAGGGTGAGCCACCGCGCCCGGCCTCTACTTAATGTATTTTAAGTTTACCAAAAATTATATTGTTATTTTCATTTAATTTTTAAATTTATAGCTGTGCGATATATTTTAAATTTGTTAATAGATTTTTAAAAATTATCCCCTTTTCCCATATATCTTTTGGGAACTTGGTGTTTTCCCTTTATTGATTCACATGAGCGTTCATAAAAGTATTTTTATTTTGACATATTTGCATGAAATGATTGGATTGTTTGTTTTCAGTTGTGCTACAGTTAACAAAATGATCCTCAAATATCAGTTATTCAATGGCTGCTGTTTGGCGACAGCTCTTTTGAGATTTGCCAGGCTCTGTTCCGTATCATTCCAAAATCCCAGCTCAGGGAGCAGCCCACTCTGGGATAGACTTTCTTTGTGTAAAGGATAAAAATCAGGTGAACAGGTGAAAACATATAATGACTCTTAAAGCTTCTGCTCTTAACTGGCATTGTCATTCGTGCTCATATATCATTAGCCAAGGCAAGGAGGGGAAGCATATTCCCCCTACAAGGAAGCAAGGCAAGTCACGTGGCAATAGGCGGGGATAGGTCATCCTCTCACTGGGAATGGAGTGACGAATGATTGAGGACAATAATACAACCTACTACAGAGCTTATTTGCAGATGACTAATTTTGTAAAAAATAATTTAACTCCTTTTAGTCCTACCCTTTAATGATGTAACAATGGAGTAAGAGCATCTCAGGGGAAGGATATTTTAACAATAGTAATTAACCCTTGTAACTTTCGGAGTTTGCAGCCTGCACTACCTTGGGTTGTTTAATCAAGCGGGGAATGTGGGAAGCCTGCTGGTTTGCCTGCTGGAGACCGGTGAGGCTAGCTGGCTGTCTCTAGTAGTACTAGCAGTTAGAAAAAAGAGCCAAAAAAGAGTTTTGAAGGCCGAAGGGTTATACCAATTTTGAGAAACATGGCATTCTCATTCTTTCAGGGGGCACTGCCTTGGGAGATCATTCATGTGCCCAACAGGAACCAGATCAGAAAGTAGAGTCAGGGACATTTGGATATAGGATAAAAAATTAAAAGAGTACAGCTTCAAGATACAAGCAGTCCCTTTTCCAGTCTCCACCTTTTCTGATTAATGAAGTTCTAATGTGAATGAATCTGACCTCCTCACAGCACTCTTGCACTCTCTCTCCAACAACTGAAAAAGCAGTTGTCGTAAAAAATCAGCCCAACCCTCAGCTCTAAGTCTGCTCCACACATCAATCCTTGGTGTTTGAGGCGATTGTTTATTTTAATAAGTGTGGAATGCATTCACATGCCAGCTCTGTGCTGGGTGCTGGGGACACACAGATGAATAGAACCTGTGCCCTAACGAGCAGACATGAACACAGGTAATTATCTTTCGGGGCAGACTGATAGACACTACAAGAGAGCCCAGAGCAAGGATGTGAATTCAGCCTGGAGGAGTGTGAGTCAAGTGAAATTTTGTAGAAAAGGGGACCTGTGACCTGGATCTTGATGAGGAGGAGAAGTTTTCCAAGCACAGAGATAGCATGTACACAGGCATGGAGATGGAAAGAGAAGGGACGATAGAAAAGACCCCCATGTGGCCAGAGCAGAGAGGACATGGTGGAGGTGGGGGAGTGGTGTAAGATGAGTGTGCAGAATCGGGGCCATGATGAAGAGGATGAATTTTTATTTTGTGGGCAATGGGGAGACATTGAAAGCTTTTGTAAGTATACATACAGTACCAAAGCACAGAGATTCGTGCTTCAGAAAATAGCTATTGACAATTTAAAGATGAATTAGAGAAATAAGAGTTTGAAAGTTGTGAAACCAGTAGGAAGTTAATGCCATCATCTAGACAAAATTAGTGAGTCATAGTGAAAGCAGTAACAGTGTAAGTAGAATGGAGGGTAACAGACTCAAGCTGTATTTCAGAGGAGAAATGGACATAGTTTGACAACAATTTGAAGGTGGTGGGTAACACAGGGATCAACAATGGCTGAGATTGCTGTGTTGGGTAGAAGAGGGAGAGATTATAAGAAGAGCAGGTTTGGAAGAGAGAGAGGAGGTGCTGGGGAAGATAATATCACTCTACCAGAAGAAGTCCTATTATAAGATGCCTGGGCTAGAACATTAAGCACCCAACAGTTTTTCAGTGTACTATGTATTTTTCCATCTGTTGGTTGAATTTCAAGATGGCCTAAAATTACATTGACATCACAGCATTTATGCTGAACTTGTGGGGTAATGAGTGATATAGAGGTCCATCGCTGGGCCACTAGGTGTCCCTTGTTGCGTGCCAAAGGCTGCCCATCTCCTGACCCATACTATAATGAGTGTGCTGGGTTCTCTATGGAATATTTAAGTAACTTACTGTCCTGGTTGCTCCTCGGCTAGGTACACTGATGGGACTAGGAAAGCTGCAGCATCCCTTTTCTGACAACAGCTGCCTCTCCTTTCACCTCCTCCTCAGCTTTTCCCTGGGTGGCTGTTCTATATGCAGAGAGATAGCAAGCACTGGAGATAGGTGATGTTGCTGACTGCAAGGGGAGCAAAGTGGCTTCTCTAGGCTTTTGTTTGTGCTGGCAGCTAAAGTTGTTAATTCACTCCTTGCTCTAATTAAAATTAGTTTGCCGGGTCCTGGGTCAAATTTTTCTTAGGAATAAACATTCATATCTTATGATGGAACTAACGGGTTTTCTTAATTGTTACTGGCACAGGCTGATCTCTGGTTTCCTTCTCTCTAGGATTTGGATTAGAAAAGTAAGCATAGTTTGAAAATTCAAATCAAGAAAATAATTTCATTGTCCTCGGTCTGTTTTTTTCCCCCTAAGTTCATTTCTGGACACTTTCCAGAAAGAGGCCTGGTCTGTATTAGGCTTCATCCTACAAATAGGGGTGTCCTGACATACCTGCAGAATCGCTCTATTGCCCTGGTTGGAGAAAAAATGTTGGAGGCAAAGGATTACAGAAGAAAACGCGGGAGAGGAGCATAAGAAGTAGGATAAGGAAGAATGAGATACATGGAAAAATCCACGCCAGCCCTGTTACTTAGGGATAGAAGCAGATTTATTTTCAGCTTCAGGCCCTCTCAGTTGCATGGTTTCCTTCCAAGTTCCTAAGAGGGACCCTAGCAATGAATTGCCATCAATGTATATTTTTGCAAAACTTTATTTGTATAGTATATTTTTTTTTTCTCAAAGAGGGTCTTCAAATTGTATAAGCTGTAGGCTCTGCAAAACCTGAATTTATTCTTCAAAAAGAAGAGAAAGGGAAAAACTCCTAATATGTAGGAGTTCTTTGAACTCCTTGTATGCTATATGTTAGCTTTATCTGGCTCACTGACATTCTGCAATTCTAAATGCAGCTATTTTCAAAGCAGGGAAGTTTGGGGGTTGGGTACAGAGGAGGGGGTGGGGGAGTGGGAGACAAATTTCAGCTGGACCATTTGATTCTGTAATTTGCATAATTCCAGATAAACAAATGATGAAAGCAATGACTAATAGCTATTGTGATACTGCCTTAATTATTTCAAGCCAACAAAATGGTAATATGTCATTTGACGCTAGACTCTTTATGTTTGCTCTGTTTTGGATATATGTGTGAGCTTCAAAATTAGTCACCACAATATGCAAAACACTATTAAAAAAAGAAAAAAGAAAAGACAAGGATATGAGCATGAATGTAAAAATGCATCAGGCTCCAACAGAAAATCAGATGAAAATTGGCAATAAGCCCAGGGCTTGTGGGGTTTTGGACTCTAGCTCAGTCACTCAAAATTGGCACTGAAGTGTCATTTTCCAGAGGCATAATCGGAATGACCAGGTTTCCATAGCCTCTTCAGCTTTGACAATTCTCTTCTGTTTATTATTAATTTGTCATGTTGTTTTCAAGCATTTCAACACAATCTTCTTGTTTGAAGCACATTTCCGTTCATTACCAGTTCTGCAGAACCCCCACGAGATATGATGTCAGCTTTACCGACCTGGTCTTTCCATTGGTGACATGGAGACAGAATGAGATGAAGAAGCCTGCCTTAGGTCTCACATTCAATCAATACCTGGGACAAAGCTCAGCAGTGGTTGGTAGCCTTACTAGCCCTATACCTGGCTACTGGGACATCCTGCTTTCATGGTTTTTCTATAGTGTGTATGCATGTTTTTTTTTTTTTTTTTTTTTTAACTACAAGTTGTTTTTAAATAAAAAGACTAGGGAAAAATGTATTCTTAGCTGCCTCAAGTCCCTGAAAGGACTCACAAGGGCTATTTACTGGTGATAAAATACAAGTGCCTTGTTGTGGGGATGAGATCGATAAGCAGTGTTCTCTAGACTTACCGCTGAACTCTGAGGAGATTAAGTTTGTTCTGCCTTCATTGAGGATTCCTCTCCCTTTAGAAGCAAGCTGTTGTGCTTCCATCCAGGTCTCGGGCTGAGTTATGCTACTGGGACAGATGTGCTGCCCCTGTGGCATTTATTCTCTACAATTTTTTTTTTTTTTTTTGTGATCAGTACTGACATCATGGTACTGGGCAGCTCAGTAATGGATATCTTGGGGCTCGTTTTTTTCTTAGAGACATCTGCTCTTCTACTTTTGCTGCATGGCTTGGTGTTGTTGTAAGCATGCTGTTCATTTGCATCAGCAGGGCTACCAATGCTCATCTTTTATTTGGACCATGAATATGTAGTGAAAGAGTCAGGTTTCAATTAATTTAGATATTTCTAAAATTTCTGAACTGTGTCTGGCTGTGGAAGGGAGGATGTCTAGGCTTATTTTCAGTGCAGAATATAAGCAGCTCTGTGCTATGAGGCTATGTGAACATCTGCAAAATGGGCTCTTTATGGTTTTAAAAAACGTGCACTGTAATGGAACAGAAGCATAACATAACCCATTAACATTAGTGTCAGCATAACAGCCTCTGAATTGCATATTGGTAAGAAAATATTGATAGCAAAGTGTAAACAACTGCAAATAGGAAATGCAATAAAGCTCTCTTCATAGAACCCGTAATTTACAATTAAATAGGGCTACACTGAAATGATAGGAAGCAGAGGCATGCATGTCCAAAGTAATGGGGGATTTAAATGAATGCTTGTACTTTCCCATTGACCTATAAGCAGGTGAAAATAAAAAAGAAGGAAGTAAAATGAACTGAGTGGATTCTGTGCCCAGTGTATGGCTAATTATGGTACAAATAAAGTTGTTAATCATAGTTTGGGATTGGATAAAACTTTCAGAGGTTAATATTCTATGTTCTGCAATTTAGTAGTTTGCTGATGGCAATAAGACAATTTGTTGGAATATCTACATCCCACAGAGTGGGAATATCCAGTTGAAGGGGAATATTCTCCCAGGCGTGCAGCTATATTTTTGGATAAGAAATGACTGGTTTAGTCTAGTAAATTTACATCTACCTTACAGAATTCCTGGGACTTCAGTTTCCTCTTCCATACACTAATAGATTTGACCTAAATTAGTATTTTTCATTCTGCTTTCTACTGGGTCACTCCTGTGTTATATAATAAGGTAACAATGGATACGTCACTAGTCTAGTTCTTGGGAAAATAGTCAAGTTTAGACTATTTTATCCTATGACTGTGTGTTGAGCTCTTGGAAACAAAACAGTACTATTATAGTTTTTGTCATTCTGAAGTAAGAAATGAGGGGAGTACTGGAATCAAGGAAAGGGGAGTCTCCCTCTGGGTCTAGTGTGTGGGGATAAAACACTGGCCAGGTACAGATTGGGAATAGGCCCTTGGGGAAAGCATGGTGTGATGGTTCATACTGAGTGTCAACTTGATTAGATTGAAGGATGCTAAGTATTGATCCTGGGTGTGTCTGTGAGGGTGTTGCCAAAAGAGATTAACATTTGAGTCAGTGGGCTGGGAAAGGCAGACCCTACCCTTAATCTTGGTGGGTACCATCTAATCAGCTGCCGGCATGGCCAGGATATAAAGCAGGCAGAAAAACATGAAAAAGACTGGCTTTTCCTGTAGCCTCCCAGCCTATATCTTTCTCTTATGCTGGATGCTTGCTGCCCTTGAACACTGGACTTCAAGTTCTTCAGCTTTGGGACTTGGACTGGCTTCCTTGCTCCTCAGCTTGAAGGTGGCCTATTGTGGGACCTTGTGATGATGTGAGTTTAATACTCCTTACTAAACCCATGTATGTGTGTGTGTGTGTATATCTATCTAACTATATATCTATATCTATATCTGTATCTATATCTATATCTATATCTATATCTATATCTATATCTATATCTATCTATCTCCTATTAGTTCTGTCCCTCTAGAGAACCCTGGCTAATAAACAGGATCTCTGAAGGCAGATTTGAAGTGAATGCTATCGTTGAATCTGCATGATTATTATTTTTTTCTTTCTTGGAAACCAGTCATGGAAGAAGCAATTTTTGTGTTTTAGCCACATAATCAAAGGAGCAGGACTAGATCCAGTCCTATGAGACAGTTCAGAAAGAAATAATGACTGGCTTTTTAGCCCAAAGACAACAGCATTCCTTCTCTAAAGTTGTAGGGCAAGGCTGGTCTGGACATGAATGTGGCTGAAGCTCAAAACTCCTTCCCCCTGGTAGCCTGGTCCGTGGTTATATACTAAGGAAAATGTCTTCCTGTGTGTTTCATTTGAGAGCACTGTGCCACTAGCAAGCTATAATGCTGACAAGCTCCTTGTGATGGCTAGGAGGGTAGTAGTTGTATGGAGGAGAAAGTTCCCAGCACCTGTTTTTTATGGCATATGATCATAGCAAAACCCGCACCTACTGCAGCATGTTCTCAGGCATGGTTGCTAGCTGATTGTAACATTTGTGGGAAGAAGCTTCCTCTTCCCTAAGAAAACATTGTCATGCTTGTGACAGCAGTGTGTACTTTGGTCTCTGCAACAGGTTTCTGGACCACCTGTTATCCACCGTGACATCATAGGGCAATATCCCGGCAATAGCGAGCGAAACAGAACAGATTTTCCATTTCCTCTCTGGGAACGGTGCCCTTTGAAAAGAATAGGAAGACATTCTCAAGGTAGCAAGTGGAGGACTCAGAGTCATTTACATTGCCTGTCCTAGGAGAAGTGGCCTATTTTGAACCCGAAACTTGTGAAACAGGGCATTTTGGATAGATCCATGTGTGAGACAGATTTTCATTCTAATTATGCTCACTGTAGGCAACTGCATAGATAAGATCAGTCATAGGTTCTCTTCAAAGGATGAATGAAACGACCAGAACCATCGAGATTATTTTTGAAACCTTGAGTTTCTCAGCCTTAGTCTGGCACTTCAAGGATCCCCTATATGCTATTAATAATGTTTCCATTTTCTTTTCAGGGATCCTTGTACTACTAGACTGGGGCTGAGAGCCTCAGGGTTTGTAAATAAGCCCTGTGGTTCTGGCCATTTTACTTGTCTTTTAGAGAGAACCACTAACGCCCTTCCAACCTCATAATGATTGCGGCGAGGAATATCAACAAGGAAATCTGCCTTCAACAGAAGAGAGCTTTGAGGAAAGAGAAGTTAAGAAAGGGAATACATATGATGAGATAATATTTTGAAATATTCATTTTTGTGCTCTTCTTTGCTGCTCTTCAGAGTATGTGACCATTTCCTGATCAGTTAGAACTATTCTCCTTCAGGAGAATTAGGATTGTGATAGCAGGCAGGCAAAAAGAAGGAAACAGCCATTGTTCTCTTTGTGACTTCCCAAATAGGTCCTTGAAATCCACATGAGAAACAGTAGTTTTGAAAGTCAAAGCTTTCTATTTTCAAAAGCCAACTTCTGTAAAAGCTAAGAAAAGCACCTTGAGATTCCAAAGGAAAGACCTTGAAAGAAGTGTGACATATAGTTTAAACTAGAACAATAGGTAAGAAAGTGAAAATGGCAGTACTTCTGAACCCTGGCTGAACATAGAATCACCTGGAAGAGCTATTAAAAGCCAATTCCTGGGCCTCGCCCCAGGCTAATGAAATCAGAATATCTCAGAATGGTCACTGAACATTGGTATTTAAAAACTAAAACAGGCCGGGCTCTGTGGCTCACGCCTGTAATCCTAGCACTTTGGGAGGCCGAGGTGAGCGGATCATGAGGTCAGGAGACGGAGACCATCCTGGCCAACATGGTGAAACCCTGTCTCTACTAAAATACAAAAAATTAGCCACACGTGGTGGCACGTGCCTGTAGTCCCAGCTACTTGGGAGGCTGAGGCAGGGGAATCGCTTGAACCCAGGAGGTGGAGGTTGCAGTGAGTCGAGATCGCACCATTACACTCCAGCCTGGTGACAGAGCAAGACTGCGTTTAAAAAAAAAAAAAAAACCAAACCAAACCAAAACAAAACAAAGCAACAAATAAAAATCTCCGGATTTTTCTAATGTGTGATATTGTTGTGAACTATCCAGACTTCTCTGGTGGACATTCCCATTTTCAATGGCCCCGAAACAGAGGGAGGGTGTCCTCAACACTTTAAGGTATGGTGAAGTTATGCAAAAAGCAGCACATGAACTTGGCTGTGGGAAGCAAGATTGTTTGAAACTCATTTCTGCTCTATCAAAAAGGAGTATCTCAACAAAACCAAATGATGAGCAGTAGATTTACTTCAGAAAGAGAATGGATTGTGTAAGCATAGCCTCCCTAACTAGGGGTTACCATGGTGAATTTGAAACAATCCTTGATGTACCTGGTAATATATTAGGATTTGGCTCTCCAGTGAAGTTGAGGTGTTCTTTTTAAAGGAACACTTAAAATTACTATAACTAGCAGAATTGAGTGTAAAAGAAAGAAATACAAATGAAAATGCTGGCAATATTTCTGCATCCGCCACCAAATTTTAAATGGCAGAACTGATTTTTTTTTAATGTGGTAAAATGGCTTTTAAGGGTAAATTTAACAATTTTTTTCAGACAACATGTAAGTTTTGACAAATTTTATAATGATAAAAACTTTAGAATGATTATAATAGTCATACTTGCATGACTTTAATGTTAATATGGTTATAAAATATCAAAGTATATGTTTTATGTAAAATACATCTGAAGAAAGTCAGGAAACCTCACTAGGGGAGAGTTGGGGATTATTGAATCCTCCTCGGTGTTCATGTGTAGCCA
Organism: Hylobates moloch; assembly: GCF_009828535.3. Taxonomy (NCBI): domain Eukaryota; kingdom Metazoa; phylum Chordata; class Mammalia; order Primates; family Hylobatidae; genus Hylobates; species Hylobates moloch. The sequence goes on from NW_026652287.1 coordinate 72,184,487, forward strand.
TTATGAATAGAAATGTTTTCAGCCAAAACAGGAGATTTAATTTTTACAAAGAAGCAACCTTAGGAATGACACAGGTGGTAGTGATGCTGAACAGGAAAATAGAATTCTCTGTACTTTGCGCAAAGCAAGCTGACATTGAGATCAACAGCACTGTGCATTCTAAAGTACTGCTGGATCAGTTTTGTTTTGAAAATAAAATTACCCTATTGTAAATCAAAAATAAAATTCTAAGCCCCCCAACCAACTGAATGGACCCATTTTCCTGGTCAAGGGCATTCTAAAGTAAACCTGAAACGCTAGGTCATGACAGGAATGAGTGGTTGGATAGGATTCACTATTATCTTCCTCCCTTTGGAATTCAGGCACAGCCGACCAGCGTTAACATTAAAACAAAAACTTTAAGACTTACGAAACAGACTCTTCATGGCAATAACATACCAACGTGACAGATAGCAGGCTCTGAAAGAGATCGAAGTATTTTAGCTCAAAATGTATTTCTCTGACATATTTTGAAATGGCCTTGCAAAGCTGTCTCTTGTGGGGAAAGCCTACGTTCTATAGAGAATTCTCTTCCCTTTCCAAGTCTTTTTCCTGATCTAGGAGAGAATTAATAAAGAGTCTTGCACCTTTTAAAGTCTGACAAGAAACATTCTATTCTCTCTGAAGAATACATACATACAGTCTATTCTCTCTGAAGCCTTCATCTGCATAACAAGAACCTTGGTCCCCACAACCCCTATTTTAACTCAGACACTCCCTTGTAGTGACTCTAGGTCTATAGATAAACTCTTTCAATCAATTACAAATCAGATAATCTTTGAATCCATCTAAGACTTGGAATCCGCCCCCACCCCCACTTCTGGTTGTTTCACTTTTCCTGACAGAACTAATGTATATCTTATATGTACTGATTGTTATCTTATGTCTCCCTAAAATGTATAAAACCAAGCTGTAGCCTGACCATCTTGGACACATGTTCTCAGGATCTCCTGGGGCTGTGTCATGGGCCATGATTATTACTCAGGTTTGGCTCAGAATAAATCTCTTCGAATATTTTACAGAGTTTGCCTTCTTTTGTCAACACTATTTTGAGAAATAGTCTTATTTAATGAGAATATAATTATTTTTATTGTGACTAGAACAGCCATAATATGAGTGGCAGAGTATGTTAAGGAGCTGGATGGCATGGCCTAGTACTTAGTCTGGGAGTTCTCTGCTGCCCATTTTCCCTGTGCATGGTTTTCTCAGGTATGTGCTGAGACAGTTATTTCAACTGAGTTTTGGCAGAACAGCCAATAAAAATAGTGGAGCTCATTGAGCAGAACATAAATATTCTTAAAACAAATCTGGGGAGAGGGTGAGGAAGGAGTAGTAACTGCTGATGTAAAGGGCTAAGCTGAAAACAATCAGAAAACTCCTATAATGTAATAGTTCTGCTTTTTCAAAAGCTTTATTTTTTTTTTTTTCACCAAATAAGATTATAGGATGCCAAGTTAAATTCAGATTTCAGAGAAGTAAAAAATGATTTTTAAAAAAGTATTAGTACATCCCATTTAATACTTGGGGCCTACTTATATGAAGATATAGGGCACCTTGTATTTTATCTGGCAACTCTAAATAGGTAGTCACACCTATGAGGTGAGTCTTGAGCAGGCCCTCAAGGAAAGTTTCTATGAATAAAATGCTATTTTTTCCCCCTGACTACTCTAAAGCCTGATATTCCACTACAAAATCATTCCTTTGAGTTAAGGCACTATCCGAGAGGTCTTTTAAAAATGCAAACATATCACATGATAGCATTATTTTATCTTAGTTTACCAGGGGCTCGTGCTATGAGACCCCAGTTTTTCACTGCCCGGATAGCCACAGAGAAAATCTTTTGTGACCTGTGGGCTTAGCTCCATCCATTCATTAGCTAGTCCTGAACAAGGTAGACAATGCTCTTGAAGTCTCAGGGGGTTCTGAAATATTTTTGTGGTTATGGTTTCTACTCTTAGGATGACTTGGCTTTTTATTATAGCAGTTTTGTGCCTCTGAAGCTGTAATCTTCACTCACTCATATTTGTTGAGTCCCTCTATGCCTGGCACTATGCCAAGTATTTCAGATAAGAAGACTAAAAATAATGATTCTTGTCTTTAATGAGTTTACAGTCATAAATATCAATACAACACGACTTGGTGTAATGTAGGTAGTACAGTAGAAGGAGGCTCTGAGTGCCAAGGGGTATGTAAGATAAACCTCCAAATCAGAGTGGGGGTATTGTTACAGGTAGTTAGGCTTGCTCGAGGCAGGAGAGGGCTTTCCCCTACCCACTAGAAATGACAGGTGATGGTTTGGCAATTATTACATTCCTCTTTTAGAGTGATAAATTGGCAGCTGGTGCCAGGGAGAGGCTATTTCCTGATGGTCCACATCTGTTAATATTAAAGTGTTAATTAAAGGCAGGCCCCAGGGAGAAGAAATTTCCTGGGCATGCACATTAAGAGACAAAAATGGCAAAGTATGATCTTCTGGGTACGCTCCACCAGAAAAAAAAAAAAAAGAAATCTTCAGATGGGCGTGCATACAATTTCCTAAACACACTGTGCCTGCTCAATTCTGAAGGGTAAAAAGGACACTGCACATGTGGGAAGCCCACCATAAAGGAAGAATCATGGGAAAGAGGTAAGTGTATAAAGTCAAGATCAAGGTTAAAGGCCCTTTTCTCTCTCTTTGACCTTCAGGTGCTCACTTGGATCTCTTCCATGGGTTCTTTTTTTTTTCTTTCCTATTCTAAAGTCTTTTTAATAAACCTCCACTTCTGCTCTGGAATGTGCCTCGGTCTCTTTTTGGCTTTATGCCCCTCAGTTGAATTCCTTCTTCTAAGGAGGCAAGGGCTGAAGCTGCTGCAGACCTGCACGGATACAGTTGGGGTAACTTGGGGTGACTTGGGGTAACTTGGATCTCTTCCACCCTAATAGTGATATGAACAGGAGACAGGGAAATACCGGGTAGAAGAGGGTGGCCCCCTGCAAAGGCCTCACCCTTAAGCCTGGGTACCTGTGGCGCTAAATGAGAACAGGCATTCCTGTTTTCATGCCCAAAAAGTTGCCTTTTGGCCCACCACGTCCCCTACCCTGCACCCATATAAACCCCCAAACCCTAGGCTCCAGCAGCACACCAGCAGACTAGCAGACCCGCAGATGGATGGCAGAATGACATGGCAGAGACAAAGAGAAGATGAGAAACATGTGGACGCCAAGAGGAGTTCAGTAGGGGACAGTCAGGGAAGAGTCCGGCTGCTGGGCGGCCAGACTCCAGGGGAAGGTCATCTTCCCACTCCACTCCCCTTTCCAGCTCCCTATCCATCTCACCGAGAGCCACCTCACCACTCAATAAAACCTTGCATTCATCCTCAAGCCCGTGTGTGACCTGATTTTTCTGGGATGCTGGGGAAGAACTTGGGATACAGAAAACTGTCACACTGGCCCTCTGCCCTGTGAAAAGGCAGAGGGTCCACTAAGCTGATTAACGCTCAAGCTCTCTGTGGACAGCAAAACTGAAAGAGCTTTGTAGCACCGGGGTTGCAGGCACCCACCCCTAGACACTACTGTGGGGCTGAGAGCTCAAAGCACTCGTCCTGGCCTCTGCACCTGCCAACCTGCATGCTCCCCATCCCACTAGGGATTTGAGCAGTGGGCTGACCAAACAAATGAACCACATCCCTGTCGCACATCTTGTGACAAGGATCAGGGAACTCTCCCATTTCAACAGTGTTAGGAAAGACTTTTGGAGAAAGTGAAGCTTTAATGGAGTTTCAATGGCAATTAGGAACTGGCCAGATGAGAGGAGTAGGAGGAAGGAGGGAAAGACCTTCTAAGAAAGGATTTGTTCATTCAGGGAAACAAAAGGGAGAGAGCACTCTGTTCAGAGAATTACGAATATGGTTATGCTTAGATCTAGGATGTCTGTTAGATTTGGGGTACAGGGTGGTGAGAGGTAATGCTGGAGTAGCAGGAGCAGATTATGAGGATGTTTCTGGCATGCTGAGAATTCTTTACCTGCATTTCCCATATTAAATGGACTAAGTAGGCCTCTGTCTCAGTTTCCCTTTCAGCATTGGGCCATTTTTATGGGGCTAGAGTATTGTTCTGACCCCTTTGGCAGGAATCAGGTATCATCCTGCTTGGTTCTTTTTAGTCTTTCCTTGGTCATGGTGGTAGTGGTGGCTATGATGTGTGTATGTTTAACTAGAGGGTTAGGGATGAGCGAGATCTTATTTCCTGAATTACTAGATTGGGTCCAGATGACAACATAGTGTAAGAAACCCAACACCACACCCCAAATACCTTTCAAGTGTTTTTGCTAGTTTACTTCTGCCACCATGTTCAATTACCAGATTGAACCTTCTTTGTTACAGATGATGAATTTATCAAAACTTAAGTTTATCACCCACTTTTGTAACTATAGATTGGAAAGATTAACACCGCTTTTAAGGAGTGGGCCAGGTTCCTAGTGCCAGTAGTTCAAGGTTCTAATTTTACTGGCAACTGTTCACCTATGGCATCTTGTCATGCCTCAAAGATGAGTTTCTGGAATTATAACTCAATCAGGAGAGAAACAGTGAGGAGAGGAGGAATTCATTGCTTCTAGGGAGGACACACACCACAGAAGAGGTTGACTTTTTAGGGGCCATGGTAGGACTCACAGTGGGTCAGTGTTTTTTGCCAGACTCTGTCTCTTTCTTTGAACCCCCTCCCCTGCAATCCACCCATCCTTTAAAGTTCTGGCTGCTTTGTCTCTATTGGTATCCCACCCAGCTATTAGCTTCTACAAATTGCTAGCTGATTGTGCTATTGTTTTTGACAATGTCCTAGGGGCATAACTTGCTCCAAAGTTTGATCGAATTAAAGTCATCATTTTGCCCAAGTAGTCTTTGAGGTTTTCTCTGACTCCAGATGAGCTTTAGCTTTCTCCTTCCCTGGTTCTCTCTTTTAAACTTCTGGGCAGGGGAGGTGTCTCGTGTGTTACTTGTGGCTATCATAAGCTACTAGCCTCCTTGTAAATGCTCACCATCAAGATTTTCATTGTTTTCCATGAAGTCCCTGGGCTTGAATTCATCTTCTTTGCTCCAAATTGAGTCTTGGAGAGAGCTATAGAGCCCTCTGTCTGAATGGCCTGACTTTCTCAGTGGGAAGAATGTCCATGCTACTCTGCTGGAGCTAGAGTCAGGAACAATAGCCCACTTCTCTCAGAATAACAATGCTGTTCTGTGAGTGAGCATTGGGGATATGTAGTAGTGTCTGGTGTTCTCAGCTTGCCCCTCTTGGTATGTAACATCTATCTTATGGGAGGGCCAAGGATAGGGTGATTGGAGCCAAGTATTCTCAGCCTTTCATGCCTGTAGCAGAGCTTCTACCCTACCAGGCGCTGGTGGAGGAAGGAAGTCCCAGACTTCTCTGCCATGTCTACTTGGAAGAGAGTTTCTACAACACAGATTAGGGGATGAAGGTGGGCTTGATAAATACTGACAGACTGCCCCTTCCACAGAGAAGCCATCACCCTAGCTTGGGAGCTGGGGAAGAAAGAGCCCTGTCTTCTCAGCTGCACCTGCCCCAAGTAGAGTTTCCATCACACTGAGCTGTTCTTACTGAGATTTATTGTATTGTCTTGAATAAGTGTTTCTCCATTTGCTATATGTCCTTCGGAGAATTTCCAGAGATTTTAAATTGTTGTTGCTTTTTTTTGGAAATATAATATTCTCTAGTGATGGTTGTTTTGCTGGGAAGAAGGTCCACAGAGATCTGCATACTACCATTCAGACATGTTTCATTTAAAATTACGCCTTAGATTCCATCTTGAGGAAGAACCATGGTTCTTTGTTTTGGAAGTTTAATTTCTTCACGACACTGCAAAATGCTACAGTGGCCACCAGTGTAGCTTGGTTTTAATACACATCCTGAATTATTTTCTTAGGATATGTCTCTTGAAGTTTCATAGATGGTTCTAAGCTAGTACCTGGCTGGATTCTAATGAGGGCTTAATCACTAGGGCTTGAAAGTAAAATATCATCTTTTAAAAAAATTGTGTTTTCATGACATAAATTCTATTTCATGGTCAAAAGCTGACTCCTTCAAAGACCGAGTCCTTTCTGTATGACCCATTTCATTTTGTTTTCTTTATGAAAACCTCTTTCAGTCTTCAGATCATTTAGGTAGCAAAGGTATGGTTAGAGTTTTCTAGTCCTGATAATTAATTCCTCCCAGTTCTAGAATTTCTCAGCTGTTCCCCCAGTGCATGTAGTGCCCAAATATCTTAAACAAAAAACATGATAAAACATGATTTTTATTGAAACTAAGGCTTGTTCCTTCATAGGTTTTGGGAGTTGAAGTAGAGATTCCTAAAAGTAAACTTTTTCTATTTTAAAATTTCCTAATTTCTTCTAAAGATATTCCTGGTGCTAATCTTATTTTAACATTCTTATCTCCTACTAGGCATTTCTCACTACTAGAAATGTGTCAGGATAATAAGAAAATAATTTAAAAGATCTAAAATAAGGACCATGTGCTATTAAAGGTATTTAGGAGTGATCCCCTTGAGGAAAGTGTATATTTAGGAGTGAGGCATACCCATGTATTAGTTATAAGTGGCTAGCCTTCACTGAGAAACTAAATTCTTTGTCTTGTTTAAATACTCAAGGAAATGTGTTCAGTTGTCATCCTTGTCCGTGTTTCCTCAGTCTTAGACTGTATTAAAAGCTTGCAGAAACTCTCTTCTCTAGCTAGTTTGGGCTAATCATTTTTCCCCAAGTATGTAATGTCCAGTCTCATCTCTTATTTTTACTTATGCTACCTCCCCCATCTGAATTTCCATCTCTTACTTCTAATTATTTTTCAAGGCATAACAAAATAGCATGGAGAGGTTAATCTTTCCAGATATGAATATATTTAAGATTGGGTAGAACTAAATTAATGGGTCAGAAGAGAGTGGTGAATAACAGATTTAAATACACAGAAAATTTGGTCAATGAAAAAGTGGTTGCTCTGCAGCTCAAACCCCTTGAGGAAGGGGGAGCACGCAGACCGGCAGGTGCAGAGGCCTTGGCAAGAGCTCCTGCTCCGCGGTAGTGTCTAGGGGTGGGTGTCTGCAACTCCCGTGTTACAAAGCTCTTTCAGCTTTGCCGTCTGCAGACGGCTTCAGTGTTAATCAGCTCAATGAACCCTCTATTGCCCTTGCAATAAGGCAGAGGGCCAGTGTGACAGCCTTCTGTATCCTGAGCTGTTGCCCAGTGTCCCGCAAGAATTGGATCACACGTGGGCTGGAAGAATGAGTGCAAGTTTTTATTGAGTGGTGGAGGTGGCTTTCAGTGAGATGGATGGGGAGCTGGAAGAGGGGATGGGATGGGAAGGCGGTTTTCCCCTGGAGTCCGGCCGCCTAGCAGCCTGACTCTTCTCTAACGGCCCTGCCCGAACTCTCCTCGGCATCCAGACGTCACCCTTCTCTCCTTCTCTGCTGCATCATTCCGCCATCGCTGGTGTGCTGGTCTGCTCTGGAGCTTGGAGTTCGGGGTTTCTATGGGGGCAAAATAGGGGGTGTGGTGGACCAAAAGGCAACTTTTTGGGCACGAAAACAGAAATGCCTGTTCTCATTTAGGGCTGCGAGTATTCACACTTGAAGGTGGGGGGCCTTTGCTGGGGAACTGCCCTCTTCTACCCAGTATTTCCCTGTCTGCTGTCCCTATCATTACCTGATTAAGGAATTTTGAAAACAGGTCTAAGGAGGCTTCGTTCAGCAACTTCAGGTTTCCTCTCATTTGTGTACATCTGAGGAGATGTACAAATTCTATTCTGCCTTGTCACCCTGGGGAGGCCGGCAGTTGTGCAGATCTACCAGAGCTGAGTGCTAAGTTTACCTAAAGGAATATGATAATAGTAATAGGCTAAATTGCATTCTATAATGTAATCTTATCTTCAATAAAACTGATTTAAAAAAATCTGCGTCTTTTTGATAACAACATCTACTTATCAGTTGGCTTTGAACTTCGAATAGAAAAGAAGCATGTTTATATTACCCTAAAACCTCAGTCTCAAACTCAAAAAGCCATTAAAAAAGAAAACAATAAATAAAACTTCTATCAAGGCTCAAGACTTCTCTCATCATTGAAGGTCATGGTAAATCTTTTACTTTCCATCTCCCAACCTTTATACTGATATTCCTTGTTTGGCACTTACTTATTGCCATGTATATTTATAGATTTGGTTGTATGATGTAGTCTCCTTTGGAGTGTGAACTTGTTGAAGGAAGACAATCTTTTAGTCATCTCTGAACACCTAAAGTGCTTTCCAAGGTACGCACTCAGCAGATGTTGAGTGGTTTCAACTGGGCTGAACAGCTCTCTAATGATTACTACAAACTAGTTTCTGATATAGTGACTTATCTTAAATAATAATGTTAATGAATTTGTTTTGTACTTTACAGTTTTCACACTGTACATCAAATGACATGACTTACCTTATTTAATCTTTAAAGAATCCCAGGAGATGAGCAGAACAAACATTTCTATCTTAGATGTGACAAAAAGATCTCAGAGAGGTGAGTTGCTTGCTCAGGATCATGGTGCTTATAAATAACAAAATCCGGAACTTCTAATTCCTAGGAGATAACGCTTTGATTTTTCCACAACTGTTTCTTGCATGAAGGTGAGACCCTCAAGTGACCTTCCAGAAATGTAAAGAACCCAACAGCATTAGAAAATATGTGACATTTCCAAGGCACTAGTTGAAATTTGATGTGAAATTCCATCTGACATGTTTGTAACAGCTTTAATTATTTAATCAATTTAATAACAGAATATTTAAAGCAGCAACAAAAATCACTGGGCATAACCAATTTCATCCATAAATCAGACATTTTGCACCTCAATTTTTACTCTCATTTCTGTTTTGTGAACTAATTGGCAACACTTGATGGAAATTTAAGATGTAGACAGATTATAACAGGTGGAGCAATCACATCTTCAGAAGGAAATTAATTTATGTACACACATACAAATACACACGCATATTCATAGCCTCTGATCCTGCCAAGGAAAGAGCCCCAACAGTGCGGTTAGCTGCAATTATGGTTAAGTGTCATAAAACAATTTTGGCATATCATGGTGCCCTTAGGAATCACAGTGATCTGATCTCTCAGTTCTTGGTCTTCCAAGCACGTTTCAATCTCATATGAATTCATCCTTGCAAGTTTTCTTTTTGCTGTTTCGTTTGTCAAAAAAGTAATTTGACTACATCCTGCAACTTGTTTTGTGAAAGCAACTATCTTGCAAACTGGACTAGAACAAAGTATGTCAGTATGATTTATAGAAATTGCTGTGACTCTGCTGCAATGAACAGACAGCTCCACGTATGACCGTGTATAAGCTCAAACGCCTTTTCACAAGAATGGTTTCACTCAAATTTCCTGAGATTTTTTTTAATGCTTCTGTGATTACATGGTTCATTGAATGTTTGAGTAGAAGCAGTCTTTGATTACCTTGTGCCTTCTTTTTGGCAAATTCTCACATGGTTTTTTTTTTCTGGCTTGAAAATTGCAAAACAAACAGAGTTCTTTGAGTTTAGATTAGACTATAGACCTGACTGCAAGGAGTCCAATAACTATTATTTTCTCCGAACTGTAATTTGGAGTTCACTAGGTACCTTAGGTAAGGTATGTGATGTGTACTAGGTAAGAAAACTCAGAATTGGTTATAAGTCCTCATAGTTCATTCTTTCATAGCCAAGATTGAGGGAAAAAGGAAGATTTTATTGTTATGAAATGTTCTATTCAATTCTTCAGTCAATATGAATTAGGAATAAGGCACTGTACATGAGCCATCTGGTATTGTTTAATTATGAAGCCAATATAGTTTCAAATAGAAAATGGTATATGTTTTAAAAAATTTCACTAGTTTCTCTATTTTTAAAAATCTAAGTCACCCAGCTTGGCATTTGCATGTTGTTTCAAAGCAAGATTAGAGTTATGTTGTATATTTACAGAAAAGAACACTCATTCTTTTTTTTCCCTTCAGAATAAAAATAGCTAAATAAATAATACATGTTTATTGTAAACAACTAAATAAAACCAAACTACACAAAAATTTAAAGGAGGTAAATAGCATGTGAAGTCCTACGAAAGAGAGCAGTTGCTAATATTTTGGTAAATATCTTATCCAACATCCCAAACAAAATCATATTTACTAAAATTGGGTGAAAACAAATATGTAATCATTTGTCATTCATTAAAATATTGCACTCATTATTCCATATGAATAAATATAGCTTTATATTATAATTTTTCATGGTTGCAAAGAGTTCCAGTATATGGATACTCCATAAATACTTTAATTCTGCATTAATGGATTTTAAATTATTTCCAGTTTTGAGCCTTTATAAATAATGTAGGTTCAAAAGCACAACATATATGTTCCACTAATTAATGCAATAAATTTTTAATGGGTGTTTTCTGTGTGCCAGACATTATTCTAGGTGCTGATGAGATAGTAGTGAATAAGACATTTAAGACCTCGGCTTTTATGGATCTTAAATACTAGAAGGGAAGTGGAACAAATACGTAATCAAGATAATTACAAAGAGTATTGTGTGGTTGAAGAATATAAGATAGGCAAATATAATAGTAACTGAGTGACTGGGAGAGGTACATTAACTAGCGTGGTCAAAAAAGGCCTTCCTAAGGAAAAGGGATTTTAGCAGAAACCTGAACAGAAGGAGCTGGTAAGAGAGAATTTTCTAGGCAATTGTCCCAGCACTGATTTGGGATGACCTGGGAATATTTCAAGAATAAAAGTATGAGTAGTGAGTCTTAAATAGATTGAGTAATAGAGAGAGTGTTAGAAAAATAGGAAGAAAAAAGATTGCAGAAGTAGGCAGAAGTTGATCTTTTTGTGCCTCCTAGGCTGTGATTAGGAGTTAGAGTTTATTCTGAGTAGAAATTTTTTCAAAGTTCTAAATGCTATTTGAGGAATTTAAGTGTATTGGAGGTGCTGATTTTAGGTGAAGAAACAAGGGAAACACTCATTTATTTGTCTTTCATCAAATATTTATGAAGCAATTGTTTCATATCAACCACATTTTATGACCCCAAGTATAGGGAATGCTAGGATTCAGTAACTGCCCAAACAGAAGTCCTTGCCCTTTTCAAGCTGACATTCTAGCATCACATAATAGAATGTTTGGTAGCAATGCATGTGAAAATTAAAGCAGGGTAGCGGATATGCACACATGCTGTTATTGGTAGGGTGATGGAAGGCCTGTTAAGAGATGACACTTAACTGACATTTACAAGCATGAACAAGTGAGCCAAGCCAATATTTGGGGGATAATTTTTCTGGGCAGAGGAAATGGCAGGATCAGCAACTACACTGATTTTTTCTTTTTCTTTTTTTTTGAGACAGAGTCTCGCTCTGTCGCCCAGGCTGGAGTGCAGTGGCGCGATCTCAGCTCACTGCAACCTTAAATGATGGTTCTAAAAAATCCAGGAGTATAGAATGTGAAGACAGTGATAGAAGATGAAGACAGAGAGGTAGCTAGGATCCTTGAAGGGCATGGTGAAGATTTTAGTTTTGCTTCTAAATATAATGGGAAGAGATTAGAAGCTTTTGAGCAGAAGAGTGACATTATCTCATGTGTTTTAGGAAGATCATCTTAGCTGCTGTGTGAAGGAGCAAATGTTCGAAGTACAAGGACAGTTAGGAGGCCATTATAATAGTTCAAGCAAGAGATGATGGTGGCTTTGATCTGGTGATAGTAGCAGAAGTGGTGAAACTTTGTCAGGTTCCAAGTATACTTAAATGGAAGAGCTAATAGGATTTGCTGATGGGTTGGATATGGAGTCTTAGAGAGAAGGGAATCAAGTAAGATTCCAATAGTTTGACCTTATATACCTGGTGAATGGTGGTGCTAGTTTTAGAGTTGGGGAAGACCATGAAAGAAAATGGGAGGGGGAAAATAAGAAGTTCGTTTTGAGTATTAAGCAGCAGATGCCTATTAGATTTTTCTGTGAAGATGTTGAGTTGGCTGTTGAATACACAAGCCTGGAACTCAGGGTCAGGTCTAGAGATGGAAATTTGAGAAGAGCATTGAAAAAGCAGCCTGTGATTTGGAGATCAGATGGGGAAAGGCAAGAGGTAGGAGAAAGGTGAGAAAGGTATTTGAGGAAAAGGGCACGATCAATGTGTCAAATAGCGCTGGAGAGTCATATAGGAAGAGGACTGAGAATTGACTGCTAGATTTCATATGTAAAGTTAACAATGTTCATGCAAAATGTTTTGGTAGGAGATGACAATGAAAGTCTGACGGGAGAGAGTTCGGGAAAGAAAAGTGAGAAAATGGCAAGAGGATATACGCAATGAATTTTTTTATTTTTTTCTGTAAAAGGGATGAGAGGAATGGGATGAAAGCCAGAATGGAATACAGTGGAATACAGAATCAAGAAAGGTTTGTTGTTAAACCAGCACTTGTACCCCGTGAATCTAAAATAAAAGTGGAATTATATGTGTATATATATAATATATATGTTTCATACATTCATATGTGTATATATTATATATATCTTTCATACATATATATGTAGAAGAGCAGGCTCATTTGTTATGATGTGTGTATAATTGCCTCTTTGTATCTTTCAGTAATTCTCATCTTTTTATTGATTTATGAGTATTATTTGTATATTAGAAACAATAATTGTTTACCAAATATGTTGTAACTTTTCATTTAGGTTGCCATTTATTATTCAGTCTTATTTCTGATATTACTTTTTAAATACAGTCTTAAATTTGCAGTAAAGACTATTCATCTTTTTCTGTTTCAATTCTTGCTTTGGTGTTTATGTAACCCAGATGTCAGGTTTTCTTTCAGAATTAAGTAAGATTTGCATAATCCTCTGTTCTGTTTTGTTGGAAGCCTTTCCTAAGATATCTGCAAATTCCTGATGGCTTATATCTTATAGCATTTTCTGACTTCATGAACATCTGATTTTCTGAGTCTATTTACTTCTTTATGATTCCATGTTAACTTATTCACCATTCCTTGAATTTCTCAAAAGCCATTCACACAAGAGATTGAGACTTATTTATTCTTACAAATGGCCAATCAATGTGCCAAGTGCTGAATACCCCTCTTCTGCCTTAAATGCCATTTTAATATATTCAGAACTTTTATATAAGCTTGGGTCTGATTCTAGACTGTTTAGTTAATTCTGTTTGATCTGTCAGTCTACAATATGATTTTAATTACAGTAACGTTATATTTATTTATTCATTTATTTAATATATTTATTGACTATGTAACATGTACCAATCACTAGCAAATGCTAGGAACACAGTGGTCAACCAGGCAAATATGGGTTTCTCTTTTTATGAAGCTTAAATTCTAGTGGAAAGTTATTGATAATTAACCACAGAATATGTTGAACAAAAACAAAAACAACAATAATTGTCAAGAAACACATATTTAGAGTACAGTGATAGTAATTCAATGATCTACTTTATAGAGGAAGATCAGGAAAGACTTCTGATACTTTATTTAACATTAGACCTCACAACAGAAGGATGGAAATGACTCAGTCACATGAATTCTTTCAACTAGGCAGCAATGAAGCTAAGGCAATGGCAGAACTTCAGTAATACATATGTAGGTGACATGATTCTTCTTCTTAGTAGTTTTGTATTTGTTAACCTTGAACCGCCATTTCTTCAAGATGATATATAATTCTTTTTGACTATATGCAGGGATTTTCAAATCAGATATCTAACTTTGGCAAAACATGTTTGAAAACGTTTTATTTCTGAGGGCTCTGTTCTGTTCCATTGATCTATGTCTCTGTTGTGGTACCAGTACCATGCTGTTTTGGTTACTGTAGCCTTGTAGTATAGTTTGAAGTCAGGTAGCGTGATGCCTCCAGCTTTGTTCTTTTGGCTTAGGATTGACTTGGTGACGCAGGCTCTTTTTTGGTTCCATATGAACTTTAAAGTACTTTTTTCCAATTCTGTGAAGAAAGTCATTGGTAGCTTGATGGGGATG
>NW_026652287.1:72208541-72253525 GCF_009828535.3 Hylobates moloch
ACTCTGATGGTAGTTTCTTTTGCTGTGCAGAAGCTCTTTAGTTTAATGAGATCCCATTTGTCAATTTTGGCTTTTGTTGCCATTGCTTTTGGTGTTTTAGACATGTATGTTTATTGCGGCACTATTCACAATAGCAAAGACTTGGAACCAACCCAAATGTCCAACAACAATAGACTGGATTAAGAAAATGTGGCACATATACACCATGGAATACTATGCAGCCATAAAAAATGATGAGTTCGTGTCCTTTGTAGGGACATGGATGAAACTGGAAAACATCATTCTCAGTAAACTATCGCAAGGACAAAAAACCAAACACCGCATGTTCTCACTCATAGGTGGGAATTGAACAATGAGAACTCATGGACACAGGAAGGGGAACATCACATTCCGGGTACTGTTGTGGGGTGGGGGGTGGGGGGGGCGGGGACAGCATTAGGAGATATACCTAATGCTAAATGACGAGCTAATGGGTGCAGGAAATCAACATGGCACATGGATACATATGTAACAAACCTGCACATTGTGCACATGTACCCTAAAACCTAAAGTATAATTAAAAAAAAAAAAAATTAAAGAGAACCAACTTTTTTATTATGTCATCCAGAGGGACATTGTATGTTTTTCATTTGTTGGGATCTTGTTTCATATCCTTCAATAAATTTCATGTTTTTTATTTTTTCCTAAGTATTAAAAAAAAAAAAAAAAAAAAAAAAAAAAAAAAAAAAAGGGAGAAGGAAATCTTCCCAATGGGCAGAACATACAGTGATAAATCTAATAGTCTATTTTGCTTAGAATGGAAGAATAAAAGATAGATGAACGTGTGTGTGTGTGTGTGTGTGTCTCAATCATGGGCAATAGCTAATGGCTATGGGTTGGAAAGATTTGAGGACTGATGACAAATGTTTGAGGAAGAAATAGGTAGATGACCCTTTGGATGCTCCCAGAGGCTGAGGCATGTGTCCTTTATGATTACTCTCCAAAAGGTCTCACTCTGAGACAAGGTTCTCAAAATCAAGCGAACATGATGGTCACTTGTTAGGTCAGAGAGAAACTCTTTCTCCAGCCACTCCAGTGTTGGCTCAATAGGTTAATGAGCAAAGTGACTATGGTAGCACAGGTGGATTTCTCTATCAGTTTAAGTACTTTCTTCCACCATAGTTGATATGGTTATATATCAACTAACTGCCCAAACTGCAAGGAACAGAGAATCATGCCTGGGTAGTCTGGTGGTAGACAGATTATATTAAGCCATTTACATCATGGAAAGAGCAGTAATTTTCTGCCCTGGAAATGGATTATTCAATCTAGATTTGGATTTGCCTTCTCTGCTTACAAAGCTAACATCTGAGTACTTACTAAACAGATTATTTGCAGTATCCCCACACAGTACTTTTTCTGACCAAATAACGAATTTTTATGGCAAAAGAATTAAAGCATCAGGTTGATGCTTAAGGGATTTCACTGGTAATACCAATACAGAAGCAGTTCCTGTATACAATGATGGAATGGCCTACTGAAGACTCATGTATGACAGCATGTAAGTAACACACCTTGTGGGATTAAGGTGCTTTCTTACCAGATGTGTTATTTGCTTTAAACCATTGATAAACATATTTCTCCCATAATTGGAATACATGGAGCCTGAAAATAAAATGAGAGACATGGGAATCACATCTCTCAGAATTATATCAAATGTCCTACTTATAACATCTTGTTTCTTGCTGCTGAAATTTTAGGCTCTGCTTGTTCAGAGACCTAAGTATCTAAGAGAAGACTGTGTCCTCCAGGGGTACAAAAATTTAATTGGAAGACAAAACTATCAACTGGCTTTCTTAGGAAAAAGAGGCTAATCCTATATTAGTGGGCATAATTGATTCTAATTATGAAGGGAGAAACAGAGGGAGGAGTATAGCTACAACACTAGTCATTGTATGCCATATAACACTAGACATTCTAGAATGTCTCCTACAACTGCCAGTCTATAACTGAAGGACTAAAGCAGATACGCATATTTTGGATATGGTTTTGTTGTTTGGAAATACTAGTATGAAAAAATAGGTTGTATGTAGATACTGGGTAAACTGAAAGCAGCTTTTTAAAAGAAATATTCCAAATTTTCTAGAATGAAAGGTTGACAAACTAAACACCACATTTTCAGGCTCTCTTGCAGCTGGAGGTCTGGACATAATTTAGATGATAGCAATCAGAAGCATCTTTTTGTGTGTGATAGATTGATTAATAATTGATTCACATGGGTAGTTCTCATTGATGTGAGACATCCATTTTGCTTATAAAAACAGAGGATGATAGAGGTTGTATGGTACTGGGGTCATCTGCTAAAGGTTTCTCATTTAGAATGTGACTCCCTGATTCAGTAGGTTCTTGCAGAAGAAGCTTGCTTGATCATAGCAGGGACAGTGTGGATTTGGGAGCTGTTCAGATTCAATCCTGCTCCTCTTGACCTTCCAGCAATTTTTTAAGTACTTAGTTTTCTACATTGGATCCTGTTATGTTTTGACTAGCTAGGGTGGATTTTATTTTCTGCAATTGAACTTGTCCAACATCTCTTCCCTCCAACTGGAGATATTAGTGAGATTTTTATTTCTGATAAATTTCCACTTCCAATCATGTCATGCTATTCTTTTGAGAAAGTAAACAATGTAGATTATTGGCAACTTGTTTTAATTTAGTCCAAATGTAGACAGTGTTTCTCAAATGTTGTGCTCTAAGGTTAGGATTCTGTCTTATTTACAAGACCGAGTTTCTTTACTAATTTTGATTCTTTCTTAGAAATTTATTTTCAACAGAAAAGAGATCTTTAATAAGTTATTACATAAAAATCCTGAACTGATTTATTCTAAAGTTATTTTAATTTCAAGCTCAGTTTACATTCTGTTGCTCAAGCTGGCAAGCTATATAACCATGCCTTCCTCATCTATTTGGGGATTCCTTGAAATAGGAGAACAGATTTGTCTAAAGATATCCTCTCCAGTTCTCAAGTTATGTCAATGAAACAGACTTTTTTTTTTTTTTTTAAAGAAGCCCAAGGGTTCAATTCTACAAATCAGTGGAAGTTTCAGTGGTTCTCAACCTTGGCTATACACAGAATAATATGGGAAGCTGCTAAAAAGTATTAATGCAAATGTCACACCTCTGATAAATCATTCTCTTAGTGGGTATGCATTGTTAAAAACCTCCCCCAGGTGTTTCTGATTCACAATTATTGTTAGTCTGCCTAGACTGCCAAACAAAATGCCATATCCTAAGTGGCTTAAACAACAGGAATTTATTTTCTTACATATCTGGAGGCTAGACGTCTCAGATCAAGGTGCTGTCAGGGTTGATTTCTGGTGAAGCTTTTCTTCCTGGCTGGTAGATGGATTTTTCTCTGTGCCAGTGTGGAGAGAGAGATCTCTGGTGTCTCTTCCTCTTCTTATAAAGGTGCAAATTCTAGTTGGGTGCAATGGCTCACACCTGTAATACCAGCACTTTGGAAGGCCGAGGTGGGAGGATTGCTTAAGCCTAGGAGTGCAAGACCAACTTGGGCAACATGGTGACACCCTGTCTCTATAAATAATAATAATAATATAATAATAATAATAATAAAAGAAAGATACAAATACCCTCAGAAAAGGGCCCCATGCTTATGACCTATTAAACCTTTAATTACATCCTTCAAGGCCCTGTCTCCAAATATAGTCATTCTTGGGGTTAGAGCTTCAATATATGAATTTTAGGGGACACAGTTCAGTCCATGATATTGGTGACTGATAATCACAGCTTTAGTGGAATCATTTGGACTTTGGGATTAGATCTTAGGGCAAAAGAAAAAGCCAGAGAATCACAATGTTATACCAGATTTAGGCTATGTGGCAACTTGGCAACTTCCACAGGGTAGAATGGAGAGAAGTGACAATAAATAGGAAAGGTATGGGCTGGAAGCAGGAGCTAGTCAACAAGCACATATAGTCTTGGTAGAATGGCAGGCTCAAGTCTGGTTCAAGCTGGCATAAGGTGTTAAGGCTAGTATAGCCCATTTAAGGGTGGATTACAATAATGAGACTTGTCAAGGCTGGAGTTCTTAAAGTGATGACTTCTGAAGTGGATAACAAGAATATGAGAGCCAGGGTCCAATTTCAGTGACAGGAGTAGCAGAGAATAGATACATGGTTCTGGAAACTGGTTTTCAGAACAATGTTCTTGACTTAATGTGAAAACTGGAAAGTAAGTCTTGAGGCCTCAAAAGCCAACACGGACACACATTGGGGAGGTTAGAGAAGATTTAACAGAAGGCTAAATCTATCCCCATGGTCAGCTGATGTGGGAACAGCTGACTATCGTTAAACTCACTTGTTGGTGGTTTAAAGAATCTTTTTAATACTGATATGGCTCTCATTGGTCTAGTCTCTGGAGTAGTGGTTCTCAAACTTTAGTGAGCGTCAGGACCACCTGGGGTGGTTGTTCAAGCAAGGATTGCTTGACTCTACCTTTGATGTTTCTGGCTCCGTAGATCTAGGATGGACCTATTCTGACTCAAAAGGTCTGGGGTGGATGAAGAGTTTGCTCTTGTAACAAGTTTTCAGGTGCTGCTGGTTTGGAGACCACTTTGAGAATAACTGATCCTGTGTGCATGTAGTAGACAATTTATATGTGAATGTTTAAAAAGGTAAAGCATTATATATGTGTGCCCATCTCCACAATTTCTGTCTCTCTGTCTTTCTCTCTCAGCACAAATAGTAAATAGGAAAACTCAGAGAAGGTAGGAAAGCAACTTTTGATAATTGGAGACAGGGTGTTATATAGATATCCAGGAAGCTAATCTATTCTGAGAGCGTCTGGGTAATGGAAAAAATCCTCCAGATAATACTTAACCGAGAAGTTATTATTTCTTCCTAAAGCTAAGGAGATCATTAAGTTCTCTTCTATCATAACAGTGGCCACATGTTTTAGCAAGGGTTACTGGCCCTTTTCAGTGTGCATATTATCAGAATTCTTTGATATAAATTAACTTGTGCTCTTCTCTCAGTTTCCTTTCTCACCTTCAAACCACCAAAGGTAGATTCTCCTCAAAGGGAAAATTAGGGATTTAGGGAAGGAATCTTTAGAAAAAGAGGCCTTATCTAAATGTCCAAGAAAAAAAAAGTGGGATTAGTTTTGTTAGTCCAAAGCTTAAGGAAAAGGGGAAAAGACCCAGGCTCTCACTTACAAGTGTTCTAGCTCTGCTTTGTATAAATGTGAGAGGGGCTCTTTCTAATGTAGCTTAGGCTTAAAAAATTATTTGGATGATTATCTGATAGATGACAGGAAAATATAATGAGAAAGGGGACTTTTTCTAATTTACATTAAGTCTCCATTTGGGCTAGCAGGTTCCCGGCAGAATCTCTGGTTAGGGGAGATTGGTGGACCAAAAGAGGGGAGTATAGCCTGGTGTGAAATATTGTGTCCAGATGTCCTGGTCCATTTCTGAGGGTGCTCCTATATTTCTGTTGCTGCCTAGAAGTTGTCAAATGAGTGGTCTGAGAGAAGGACCAATGAGAGGGATACTTTTCTCATGCTGCAGAACTGAGTGGGACCAGGGAGCCAGCACAAGCCCACTGCCTTTGGGATAGCTCCCAGAAGAGGGTGTCTTAGTGACTAAGAATGCTATGGCCTATGTTCCCCAAGAGCTCTCCTGCTGATTGCCCTATCATTATATGAGTCATATTGTCATCTGTCCATGCCTGAAGACTTGCTCACCAATCTTCCAGCTGTTGAATTTGTGAGACTTTAAGTTTCCCACATTCAGAGTCATCAAATGAGTGGGGATAATATACTATATGAGCCTTGAGTCTTCACATGCCCACTTTTCAATTGCCCTGTGAGGATGCTTTCTCCCAAAACTCAATAACACTCTTAAGGCACAAGAGGGTGCTAGACATTTAGTGGAGTTAAGTTTATGAGAAGGACCTGCCATGTCTCTACCACTGGACAGGGTAAGGGCACGTCAGTATCTTCCAAGAAAGGCACAAATGGAGGAAAATATATCTCTTATACATAGAAAGCTACATGGCCAATGTCTTGGCTCTTCATTCGTCTATTAAGTAACAAACAGGACAGAATATATGGTTCAACTGGTTTGTTAATGTATGACCTATGTATGATTTCAGACATAAAGATTGAGAACACTGCATGACAGCTAACCTTGATTCAACAATTACTGCATGCCAGATACAATACTAAGCCTTTCACAAGTATTATCTTATTACATCTTCAAGTAACTCTATCAAGTAAGCATTTTTTTATGGTCTCATCTTAAATATGAGGCAACCAAGTTTAACTCAGGTCTGCTTGTATAGTGCCTACACAAGCAGTGCCTATGTAGTGCCTACAGTACAGCACTATACTGACTCTGTAGGACAGAGTTATGTAATTAATGTACTCCAGTTTAGATTCAAGGGTATGACCAATATAACACTAACTGGTAGTCATTAGAGATGGGCACCAATATGAGTAGGGGTGGGAAATATCAAAGAAGGTTTCAAGTACAGGAGATGAAAGTGACATGGAGTAGAACCAAACCTAAGATAATACCATGGCCACTCATAACTAAAGTTTTCATCAGTGTCCTAATAATTCTAGGATTACAAAGATGCTTCATGAGAAGTTGGTTCCAATGTTAAATATGCTTACTAGAAGCTGCAGAGGATAGCTGCTTCTTAAAGATGCATAGTATAAATTAGCTTATTACCAGAACCTGTTTAATGTTGGTTTTACTCAACATTTTTCAAACATATGTGGTTGCAGATCTCTTTTATGTGTAACAACAAATTCCCCCAAAGGCTCTGCTGCCCTAGTGAGATGAGATTAGTAGTCAACTTCAGAAACACATTGAGGTTATATCAGAATACTATCTTTTATTAGTGTATTGCATTTAAAATTTTTATTCTTGTATTTATGTTTGAGCTACTGACTAGTGAGCTATAAATAATTCATTCCAAAATAAATCATTTTAACTACTTATTGTATTGTCTCTATAATGCCCAAATGATAAAATAATGCCTTCAGATATTAATAATTAGAAATATGTGTTTGGGGACCCCAATGCCATTTACAATCATTATCTGGTGTCACAATTGGGCAGAATAAAATAAAGTGGAAATGAAATGACTTTGTGGATAGACCTTAAAGTGACACAAAGCTAGGAGAGGTTGCTGTGACCCGATAGTGGGTAGGAAAGGTTACCATTCAGGTG
The DNA here is from genome assembly GCF_009828535.3 of Hylobates moloch. NCBI lineage: Eukaryota > Metazoa > Chordata > Mammalia > Primates > Hylobatidae > Hylobates > Hylobates moloch. The sequence goes on from NW_026652287.1 coordinate 72,215,776, forward strand.
CTCACCAGCTATCTGACTAAAGGTTTCACTTGACATTAGACAGAAATGGCACAATTTCCCGTGATACATAATTCATAACAGGAGAAAGATGCAAATATGAGGTTTAAATAAACAGGAAAGTACCCAAAACCCAGAACATAGGACACTCTTGAAATAGCCTCTCTGGCACCTTCCTTGAAGGACCTACTTATCCCACCCTCATTGTTCCTGCGCATGCTCTTGTGTTACTACAGTGACCCCATAATGCTGGGTGCAAATTGAAGGGAACCAATACTTCAATGGGACTTAAAAAAGGTTTTTATTATGAAATAATTGTAAACTTAAAGAGTTACAAGAATGGGACAAAAAAGTCCTATATGCCCTTTGTATCCTTCATGTAGATTGAGCAGTTGTTTTCATTTTGCTACATTTTCTTCCTCCCTCGTTGTGCACACATGCGCGTGCATGCGCACACACACACACACACACACACACACATTAATTTTTCCTGAAGTGTTTATAAGTTGCAGACATTACATACCTTTATCCTCAAATACTTCAGTGTGTATTTTCTAAGAACAAGGACATTCTTAATTATAGTATGATGCATTGCAAAATGGCTAAATATTCTTCCCATACCTGTATGCATGTCCTTTTATAATGTGATTTTGATGCTCTTCCTATCAAGAGAACCAGTCTATTTCTTCAACCCCTGAATCTGAACTTAGCCATGTGACTTGCCTTGGACATAGAATATTAAACGTTGATGTAAGCAGAAGCTTGAAAAATGCTTGTGCTTTGGGACTTGCTCTCCCTTGATACTGGGCATGTGTCTGCCACCACGTGAACAAGCCTGTGCTAGGCTGCTAGGGAAAGAAAGACATTTAGCCATCCTCTTTGTCAACATCAAGCCAAGTGTCATTAGTGTGAGTGAGGTCATCTAGACTATATAATTTCAGCTGAACCCACCCAGAATATAATTACTAGCCAATTCATAGAACCATGAGAAAGAATTAATGTTTGTGGCTTTAAACTATTGTTTTAAGGTGGTTTATTTGCACAGCAGAAACTAATCTACAAAGTAAAATGATAAAAATAGGAAATATAACATTAACACAATTTTATTATCTAATCCATATTCAAAATTTTCCAATTGTCCTAAATATGTTTCTTGTATCATTTTTTTCTTCCCAATTCATGTTCCAATCCAGATTCATGTTCTGCAATTAGCTGTCACATCTCTTTCATTTCTTTTCACCTGGAACTCTTCCTTAGCCTATTTTTTTCCTTCATGGCTGATATGTTTGGATAGCACAGAGCAATTATTTTGAAGATGTCTTTTAGTTGGAATTTGTATGATGTTTCTTTATGATTAGAGTTAAGTAATGTACTTTTTCTGTAAGAATACTACATAAATGATCCTACATCCTTCTTAGTGCTTCATATCAGAGTACATGAGATGTTAGTTTGCCCCATTATTGATGGTATTAACTTTGTCATTTCATTAAGGTGGTGTCCACCTCATTTCTCCACTGTAATATTACTGTATTTCCTTTTGCTATTACTAAATAATCTACAGGGAGCTGTATTGTCAAAGTAAATATCTTGTTTTAATTCTACTTTCACACAATACTTTTTTTAAAGTTTTAGTATGTATTATGCTTTTCAAAAAATTTTATTTTATTGTGGTGAGAACACAACCTGAGATCTACTCTTTTCATAGATTTTTTTAAGTGTATCATATAGTCTTGTTCACTATAGGCACAGTATTGTACAGCAGACCTCTAGAATGTATTCATGTTGAATAGTTGAAACTTTATGCTCAGTGATTAGCAATTCCCCTTTTTTGCCTGGCTCCAGCCGTTGGCAACTACCATTCTATTCTTTGCTTCTGTGAGTTTAACTATTTTAGATACTTCATCTAAGTGGAATCATGCACTGTTCATTCTTCTGTGACTGACTTTTTTCATTTAGCATGATATCCTCAAGGTTCAGCCATGCTGTCCTACACTGCAGGATTTCTCTTCCTTACCAGAACAAATTACTACTGTGGTGTTTGCAAAAGGGCCTCGATGGGATTTTTGAACATAGGATTTGACAGCATCAAGTAAATCTCTTTGTTTGACTGAATCTATAAGATCAGCAATCAGTGGTAGCAGGTAGATATCACCGGAAAGACTCCCTTTCATGTGGAACAAGCTGGTTAGCAGAAGGAAAAATGAAGCAGAGCTCTGCTCCTGAGTCCCGGCTGCATCCTTGCCTTCCCCACATCCAAAGTGTTACAGCTTCTTAGTTCTTGGAGTCAATGAAGTCAGCTTTTTGCTTAAAGTTGGGTTTTTGTTACTTGTTATGAAAATAATTATAACTCTTTACCTAATGTACCACCTATACTTACGAGTACAGCCCATTAAAAATATACTGCCAATGTAAATATTACTAAGGTAAACAAGATCATGAGTGTGAATTATGAAGCTAAGCATGCTACTATGATTCTATGAATAACGTCAAAAGGCAAAAGCAATTCAGAATAATTTTAGAGTCTGATTGTGAAGAAGGATCAACTCTGATCATATATTGCAGGCTGGGATCTCTGGAAGCAGATGCTGAGATGGAGTTTAGGGTGTCAGATGTTTTTTAGGGGTTTATGCCTATGAAAGGAAAGAAGAGGCAGAATTGGGCTGAGAGAGAACTGTGATTCAGGCCTAACAAGGCCATGGCCCACCTTGTCAGTCAGAGAACCCTGTGTCTGGCTAAAATTTCTGGTCCGGCCAGGCATGGTGGCTCACGCTTATAATCCTAGCACTTTGGGAGGCTGAGGCAGGAGGATCTCTTGATCCTAGGAGTTTGAGATCAGCCTGAGCAATGTGGTGAAACCCAATCTCTACCAAAAAAAAAAAAAAAAAGTCCAAAGTCCCCCAAATTAGCTGGGTGTGGTGGTGCACACCTGTAGTCCCAGCTACTCAGGAAGCCTAGGTAAGAGGATCGCTTGAGCTGGGGAGGTGGAGGTTGCAGTGAGCCGAGATCGTGCTTACATTCTCACCCTACTTAGTCTAGATATGGCTGGCTTGGGAAGGGAATGAGCTCATGCTAACTGACTCTGCAACTGACGCAGATCCTAAAGGAGCTGACAGCTAGAGGCTGTGAGTGTGGGCAATGAGCGTTTCTGGGTGGCTCATCTTTGTGCTTTTCACACTAAAATACTCAAAAAGGGGATGACAGGTATTTGCATGAGTAAATGCATGCTGTCTCAGTCAGTTAAAACTGAGTGCATTAATGTAGTGATATGATTTTTTTCTAAGAAGCTGTTATTAAATCTATGGTGCACATATAGCCAATGTCATCTTAGAATGGGGAAAATACGGCAATTGAGCTTGAGTTGTTAAATGAAAAGTGGTCATTAACTTGTTTGAAAATTTTCAGTCACATTTCATGTATTTCAGAGATAATAAAGGAACTTTGAAAACTTGACTTTCAAAAGAGTTACTTCTCATTTAAAGCTAGTACAAAAACTAAAATAGTCATTTTGATATTTTGATACCAAGGTTGCTGTGGATTTGTTTAGAAGAACAAGTTGAATAATACCTTACAGAGAGGCAGAAAGCATGTAAGAAGAACAAGATAAATAATGGAAAATAAAAATGTTTTTTTTTTTTTTTTTCCCATTGGTAAGGAAGCTAGGGCAGTCCAATAGATCATGACGACAAGTGAGCGGTGATAACTATAAAAGATATTCTTGGAATGGCTATCCCCACAATTCAAGTGACTGGCCTTAGTCCAGGTCTTTATTTCTGGGTCTTAAAAATGATATGTGTCGGAGCATCACCAGAGGTTTTTTTTTTTTATTGGAAATTGCTATAACTAAGGACAGATATGATTGGAATTTGGAAGGCAGCATTTATCATTGCTAAATTGGATTGCTTATATTTATAGTTCTTTCAAAAGTACCAAACGTGGAAGGCTTCCACTTGCAACAATTCTATAATATTGTATGTTAGCTTAAAAAATATGAGAATAAGGTACTTTTGAGACTTGATATTATAAATACAGTTTGGAAAATATACCTTGTACCTTAAAACCTGAAACCAGAAGTCTAATCAATTCAGGCCATTCAGTGGCACTTATCTAGGAATGTATACCGAACACAGGCATTTTGAAGATCAAATAGCTACAATAAAAACAACCCGAACAATCCAAACTACAGTCTAGCAAACTATGACCAGTAAGAACAAAATTGTAAAATTTCTATAAATGTTATCATCTGAGTAAATATATATTATAAATTCTACATATGTAGAATAAAGACTAAAAGCCAATTTTTTTTTCTACAAAACTAGGCTTATAGAATGTTGCAGTAAGGTGTGGGCTTAGACAATAAAACTATTTTCCCTTTAAAAAATAAATATTTTAAACTGCACGGCTGCCTGAAACTTCAGATAGCTATGGAATTATCCCCCAAATGTGTAAAATAATAAATTATAAACTATCGTCAGAGCCTATATATTTGTATTAACCAGCAATAATTACTTATGAAAGTAATGATTGGGCCGCCTATGAAAGGAAAAATAAAAAAATACAAGTGAGTACTTGGAACTGTTTTCTAACCTTATGCCATATTGTATTTTGTCAAAGTAATCTCCAAGATACATAAAATAAAGATATTTTTGAGAGATAAGTCTGGGGCTAGAATTGCCAAATATACATTTAAAAAAGTGTTAGTTTTTTAAAGATCATTTCTAACATACAATTCAGAAAATGAGCAGTTTCTGTGACATCGAGCACCATTAACTGAAATGTTTATGCCTTTGATTTGATAAATTTGCCTCACGGATGATTCAGAAGGCTTTTTGATTAAATAATCTATGCTTCTAAGTTGAAAAACACATAGGGAGAGTATTTACTTTGACTTAGTTTGGTAGCATGGTGGTGTACATAGAATATCATACGGTGTATTAGTATAATCAGGTCCAGATATTGAATCATCAGACAGTTTACTGCTATTATAAATAGCAATATTTATGAAAACAATAATAATAACAATAATGGTAACAGCATCGATGATGTCAAGACTAAAATTTAAAATTCCAAAAGAAATAACGACGATACATAAAGTTGTTTAGAACTCTTAAGAACTGATTTTTAAAAATCTTGCCCAATAGACCAAACATTTTATTTTCCTAAACTAATAATATAAAGGAGCCTAAGCTGATAACTGTTTTACTAACTAGAAATATCTCAATAACAGAGAGGAACAAAATTACTGTACCCTGTGGGTTTGACAAGATTTGATGAGGGATGGAAATGGAAGAACATAAAAATAGAGGTAGTTATCATGCTGAGAGGAGTAGTTCCAGAATGGCTAAGGAGAAATCTTACATACCTGCAGAATCTATCCCACTTAGGCATCAGTTTAAAAGTTATCACTTTCTATTAATTCTAATACATAGGAAGAATATTTCTAACTCCAGTACAAGATATTATAATGTATTTGGCTAGCACTGTTAAATTGACTTGAGAACAGATTTATCTGAACTGTGAAAGCAAATAAAATGATAAACCCAGGGCAAGAAATATCGAAATATTTCTTTAAAATAAACAAAAGAAATATCTCTGAGATTACTTCTCATGAGAAATTGACTGCAGAGGTAATTTCTACAAACTGAAGATATATAGAAGAACAATTTGGAAGGTTCCCAAATGTCACTGAAACAATATGGCCTTGAGAAGAGATAAATTGGACAGATGGAATCATGCAAATGTCACCTATTGGAAATATGAACAGGAGGTGACTGATGTAATAAAAGCAGCTTGTAACCAGAAAGCTCAGGACCTGACTTACTGCAGATTTCTGGTACAAGAAGTTCATGACAACACTTGGAGTTGTTGCAGGATATATCATGAGTAAATCAGAAGAATACTGGATTTAATAAGACACAGAAACGAGTAATAACTGCAAATAACAGTATTTTGAAGTCAGTAGAATTTACATCAGTAACATTTTACCTACTTTCTATAAGCTATTGGCATGAGTTTTGTTACAGATTTGTCCCGTTGGGAGAGAAATATCTCCACTGATGAGCTTAAAGGATTTTATAAATTACTGAAGGACTAAAAAATTAAACTATTATAGAATGTACCTGTCACCTCCAGGTAACTCATGTTCCAGCCACCCACTACCCTAACGCATACCTTTACTTTTCCAAGTTACATATCTTTGCTAATGCTTTTTGCTTTTCATGGCATCCCTACTTCCCCATTTTTACATGTCCCAATCTCACCTTCAAATACCGCTTGCTTCATGAAGCCATTTCTGATCATCTCAGTGAGATACCTTCTCTTCTTTGTCTGAACTCTACAGTCATAACTCATGTATGGCTTTTTTTCTTTTGACCTCATATTATAGCTAGTTATGTTCTTATACTATTTCCTTATTAAATACAAATTCCTCAAGGGAAGAATTTAATCAGAATGATTTTCTCTACAGCAGCTAACACAGTATCTTGTATATACAGTAAGCATTTGTTAAATGAACAAACAAATCATAGCCTAATTTCCGAACAGTTAATAAACTAAGAAATATGATTGAGTCTACTTGTGATTCTTCTAGTTATTTACAGGTTTCATAAAGGTACAGGCAGTCCCTGCCTTTTGTTACTTTACAATAAGTTGTGCTATCCATGTAGCACATGGTAGCTAGTTAATACTATCTAATAAATAATTACTATTAATAATTAGTAATTAATATTACTACTAATAATTACTATTAATTAGGTAGTATTAATTGATGCAGCTTAATTAATACTTGTGCCTCCATTCTGAGGTTCATTTGTTCTTTTATTATCTCAGCCTATGCAAATATGTATTAGGGTACTAAGTTGTGATTTAAAAAAAAGTTATGTTTTTAGAGCTTTGTTACATATTTTAAAGCAGTTTACAATTTAGATACTTTGAGTCAAATAGGACATGCAGAAATATTTGTGTGACTTGCATATTATTTTTAAAACATTAAATAATTGTCAACATCTTAATATTATAATAAGAATTAACATTAAAAGCACTAGATTCTTGCCTTCTCTTGAAAAATTAGATTTGGTAATACTATGTCCCTATTTTTCAGGACAACAATTTGCTGGATTCAAATAGTGCCAGCCCCTTTAGGTGTGGAATGTTCTCTGGTTTTGGACAGTTCCACCAGGCCCTTTTTCTTACATGTTTCTTACCTGGTCATTTTAGACCCTTGAGTTTATTATCCTTATTTTAACGTTCCTTTTGAAAAGGGATATAGCAGAGACCTTAGCTCTCCATTAAAATCGGTTTCTTTGTCCTGGATCTGAAGCTAGACTATGTTTTTCTAGCTTTCCATGCAGTTGAGTTTGGCCAGGAGATTGAGTTCTAGCCAATGAATGGAGTAGAAGCAATAATTATTACTTTTCAGGCTACCCCATGCAAACTTTCCATGCAGACTTCTCCACTATATTTTTCCTTCTGAAATCTGGATGCAAGTGAACATAAGGGCCCATGTACTTGGCAGAGCCACAATAGAAGGAGTCTGATTCTTCAATGACCCTGACTGTAGAAGAGCTGACCTACTGACTGTTATGCTTCCTGTTAGGTGAGCAAAATATATACAACTATGGTAAAACTTTATTTAGGTCTCTTTATTATGGCAGTTAGCCTACCCTAAATAATCCAGAGTGCTAATGACCCAGTAATTGTTAATGGCAGTCCTGTATGAAGGTATCTGATTCTTGGTAACAGATAAGAAGGTAGAAGAAGACTGAGAATGGATGACTTATTTTTCCTGGTGATACCATTGGTGTGTTACATAGAGCTACATTTGAAGTTCTGGATTCAATTCAGTACACAAGAAGTGTCTGGTGTGCAGGGCCTTGTAAATAAATTTCAGTAGCAGGAAGGGGTGAAGGAAAGAAATGTTGGGTCATCCTTGACTTTTAAAATGCTTTCTACTCAGAGAAGCCCCATCATTAGCATCAACAGCAATCCTCTACTGACCTCTGGCCTTAATGCTTCAAGTTCATCTCCAAGGTCAGTAGAATGATTTTGAATTTCTCTGCTAGCTTTATTGGAATTTGTTAAGAGAAACAGAAAACCCCAGTTACAACTCACTTGTGCAGCTTCTTCAAAGGGCCCTGGGCTAACCAAACCAGCTCACTTTTCTCTTTATAAATTACAAAGTTGCAAGCAACAATAATTTAAATTAAATATTTAATGTGTATTATCATTTGCATATTAGTTTTAGGTTAATTTGAAGCTATAAACCTCATTATTTACATGCAGCATGATTTAGAATTAAATATGTATATGCTAATAGTATACTGGAGAATATTATATCTGTTTATAAGATTTGAAGCATGATTTTCATTGACCGGAGACTAGTTTCTACAATCATTCTGTCTTTGAAGTCTTCATCAGGGCAGGTCTCTGTGGGGAGAAGCCTAGAAATTTCTAGCTGCTCTGCTTGCTATTGGGTGGATAACTTCAATTTTGGAGATAAGGACAAGGATGTTGATCAATTTTGAACTTTTATGTGCTGTACATGGCTGTAATATACTCAATGGCCTACACCTCCCACTTATTATGTTCTTTTTATAGTTTGCTCAATGGCAACCCACTTTAGACATAATTTTCAGGAACACATTGCAATAAAAGTAGAAAATATCCAACATCTTTTAAATGTGGAGGTTGGGTAGAAATGTTTTATATCTGTCAAATTGAGAGCCATCCTGTCACTGAATGCATTATGTGGAACTTATTAAATAATAATGGCTTTATGGGTGTATGGTATTTTAGAGACTTGAAATGTTAGAAATCAAAATAGTCTTTTGACTTTCAGTGTGTCTACCCAACTTACCTTCTTTGGAATTTTCCCCATATTTTCTCCTGAAGAAGTAGACCTAGGCTCAAGTAACCTTACCCTTTTGGCTATAACTGGAGTAACTGTCCACAACATGGATGGACAGTTGATTTAAACTGAACCAGTTAAATTATCTCACTTTCCTTTGTTTGAATTAAGAGCTGTAGAGACTGAATTGGACAGCTGGAGGCCCCAGAGCTGTTAGGGAATGAATGAATCAAGTAATTATGCTAAAGAAAAAGATTCAGGACTTCAGTGGTACCAAAATATCAGCTTTGCTATTAGTAAATGTGAGTTCGAAAATCACCTGGACTCAGGACCAAAATTGGCTGACTTCTTACCTCTTACCTCTGTAGTTGAAGTTTTCTTCTAGTAGCAGAAAGAACAGATATAATTTCACAGACCTCCCCTTATCCACTACTGTTGAAAGCAAGACCTGCCAGGGTAAGCATTCTGTACAGCGATCATACCACCCTGGTGGAGAGAGAATACCCAAGGTGTATAGGAAGGGCAGGCCCCAAAAGAAAGAGAATTAAGAAAAGCCTGGATTCTGTATGTCCAAAGATGCTCTTCTCAGCCTCACCAGTCAGACAGATCCTGCTCAGGGAAGGAAGCGTAGGAAGAGGGTAAAGAGAAGATACACTTCCTTCCCAATACTCTTGAAACAGGGAAAATGTCCAGTTTTATGGGCCAAAGCCCATATGGAGTCCGGGGCTGGGGAGAGGCTTATTTTCTTCATATTGTCTTGGAACCAGTGTTGTAAGATAATATTACGGGGGAATAGGAATTAAGAGTCTGTAAAGAGAAACAATATGGGCAGAGGAGGGGAGATATCAAACAGTTGGCAGAAAATGAGGAGAAAGTAGCTACCTGACATTTCTATCCCCATGAGGCTTGCCCCTTCTTCTTAGTATGGGTTCTGTGAGAGTCCCCCAACTCTTTATAACAAACTTCTATTACTTAACTTGGATGAAAAACTTTCCTCCCTCTCTAACCAAGCCATCCCTAAGACACTAACTAACCTTTACTAAAACTTTATTATGTGCTCAACACTGTGGTATGTACACGATAATCTTGAGTTAATTTGGTGAAAGGCTGATTTGTTGTAACGAATGTAATGAAAGATTTGATATTTAAAAGGTTTAGCGTTTTAATAGCCCCCTTTGCCCCAATATAGACTCCCAGAAATTGCACAGAATATGATAAGGAGCACTTAGTAAAATCTTCGCTCGAACACTAGTTAATGTGTGGAGAATTATTAAACACTTTCTTTAGATAAGATATAATTCCCCAGAATTGCTGTGAATACATTTGTCATAGTTCTAACATTTATTTGACATTATAAAATGGTCAAGTACAGACAAAAAGATCATGATATTAGGTTCAGCCATATGACATTTTCATTTTTTAATAGGTCAAAATAGTCGAATATTGGTAATTTCATATGCATCAACTTCATTATGCACCATAATAGTGTTAATGGCTTTGTGTATCTGGGATATGAGGGCTTCTTCATGCAGAGACTGTTTAGAGTCTAGTCTAGACTAAAGCATACAGAAGTGGTGCCCAAACCCCAGTTAAAACTTTGCACAGTTTGTCTGTGCAATATGAGAGAAATAATGACAGTATAAAGGATTTTTTCAACAGTTAAATGTCTTCAATTTTAAAATCCTGATATTATGGGATTTGGGCTGATAAAATATATATTTCTTTGTAAAGTGATATTATAGTAGATGGTACTTTTAAAATCTACTCACTCAAAAATAAAAACCAGTGGAAAGTGTACATCAGCCTTCAAATTTGTTCTTGAATTTTTACTAATCTGTAAAATACAAATGTTTAGGAACCACCCAAGGCTACATAAAATAGCTAGAAGCAGTACAACACAAATGTAGGCAAGTAGGGAAAATCAAAGGTTGTGCAGGCCACTCGTTCATCGTGAACTTTTAGTTTTTTTTTTTTTTTCATTTATTCATGTAATATCTTATAGAACACCAAAGGTTATTTCTTGCTACCCTTAGGGGCAGAGGGTCTTCAGTGCCTGGGGTCTTCTCTTCTGCTGTCACCTGTATTTCTCCTTTGCTGGATGGACAGGCATAACTTTTTCTTGTAATCCATTGGTGGGGAGGTAACATCCTTCCAGTTCCTTCTCTTCCAAAGCCTGAGCAAGATGATTACAGAGAAGTTACCATGCTGTATCTGACCCTCCCCACCCTGCTTCTTCCCCAGCCCAAGCACATATTTAATTACTGCAGAGGTTTCTGATGTTTTTTAACGGGGCATCTTGAGGGTCTCAAAATGCCAGAACCAATCAAGAAGAACGGAGATGAAGGTTTTATCTCTCTTTCTTTCTCTCTTATAGTATGGAAAGGAAGAACCTTCCTTTAATTAAGTCTTCAAAAAATCCTCTCTCTCACCTGAATGACTTCTCTTTCCTTGATATTTTTCTGTCTGCTTTCCTGTTCCCTGTTTTGTTCCCCACTCCTCCCTCATAGAATGCAATTTCTATTCCCCTCACCTGCAATTTCTTCTTGTGTCTTAAGAGCTTCAGGCCTTGACTGTATCTGATTTGGAGGTGAAGGGTATGGCTTTTTGCCCCATTCTTTAGGGAAAAGTAAGATTTTCCAAATCTGGTTCAGTCTGCCCTCCAGCAGTTGTTTTGGTTGATTTCCTCAGTAATTTCACCTAAGAAGCAAGGTAAGGATTTTTTTTTCATAGACAACACAGTATTATCTGAAAGTAGTAAAGTATATTTCTTCTATTAGTGTAATTTGACATTGCCCATTGCAAAACAACATCAGCAAATAGAATTATTTTACTAAAAAGATTTTGACTTTTTATTAGACATGGAATTTTTTTTTTTAAAGCCCTACTACTGCAGTTGTAAGTGGCTCTCTTTTATTGGCCTGGGGGGTAGCACTAGTTCCAATTAGATTCCATTAGATTTTTAAGTCTCCTGGCTGATAGGAAGTAGGATAAAGAGTCTGTGTTGCCAGCTTATCTTATCAATTAGACGATAGAAACTATATTAGGCATGGTGGAAGAGAGAAGGATGAGGCATATGACCAGGTGTTCAGAAGCTCACAGTTTAGATGGAACTGTACTCTTACCAACATTTATATCATCATGTACTAAGTAGTACACTAGCCTAGAAACAGAATTTTGGCATTCAGTACAAGAAGTACTTGATATTGAGGCAACTTTAAAAAGTCACATAGGATTAATTCATAATGGTTCATGAAGTGTTTTCCTTCTTATTATTTCATTTGATCCTTGTGATTATGTTATGAGGTAGATATTGTTACCTTATTTTACGGATAATAAAAGCTCAGAAAGCTGAAATAACTTGGTTAAGGTCATGTAGTGTATTAGGGTTCTTCAGAGAAACACACACACAGACACACACACAGACACACACACACACACACACACACACACGAAGTCTCTATTTGCTATTTGCAAGCTGGAGTACTGGGAAAGCTAATGGTGTAATTCAGTCTGACTGAGGCCTGAGAGGATGGTGGTGGTGGTGGTGGTGGATGGGGCATGATGATCAGTCCCAGTTCAAGTCTGAAGGACCAAGAATCAGGAACACTAATGTCCTAGCTCAAATGGGGCGAGGGACAGTAAATTTGCCCTTCCTCTACCTATCTTCTCTAGTCAGTGTACTGATGCAAATGTTCATCACTTCTGGAAACACCCTCACAGAAACACCCCAAAATAATGTTTTACCAGCTATCTGGGCATCCTTTAGCTCAGTCAAGTTGACACATAAGATTAAACATCACACCCAACTTCTGAGAGGCAGAACTGGGATTTACATTGTAATTGAAAGATACGTACTGCCTTTGACTGTTGTGAACTGCATTACTAGACTAAATGTAGCTAAGATTATATATTAATAGGTTATCTTTAAGTTTAAACAAATAAACAGTTTAGGGGTCTATTGTACACATTAAACCCAGGAAGTAATATGAAATAATTAATATGAAAATATGGGATAATGTAGCCATAGCAAACAGATGAAAACTCTGGCCAAAAGAACATATGTGTTAATGTTTGATAAACTTAATTAACAGTGATGATTCCTGATGTTGCTCTTCAACAAAGCAACCGTATAGAGAATTTACACAGCAATGAAATATATTCTTGACATATGAGTCAGAGGAATTGCTCAAACAAATGTGGAGATGGAGCAAATTAAAGTTATTATGATTTGGGGGATAGAGATTTAGTAATCAGTAGTTCCAAGTCTTGAGCAAGATGAAATTCATTATAGTTGTGAGTAAACTCTTTCAACTGCACTGGCATTTGGAATAAAACTAGACTGATTTTCAGTTCTTTTAAATAGGTAAAGTGATTGTGAAAATGTATCTCTAAAACAATTGGCATCAAATCAGAAAATAGTGTTTTTGTATCTCAGCTATCAAGATCTGTTTCAGACCAAATTATTTATTGCCTATTTTTCTGTATTCTCCCAACCCTGTACCAAGTAGAGTTGGGATAGTAACAGTAAATTTAAATGCCTTCAAGAGCACTGTAGGCTACATTAATGGGAGAGAGTGGCCGGGTTTCAACAGACTATTGGGCCCTCTGGTGCATTAGCGTGTGAACTCATCTACAGAGGCAGCCTTAGCTCCTGCTGATATTGCCGTGTGAAAACGTGGGCCTAGTGTTGCCACATCATCCAGTCTTTCAAGAAATGCCAAGAAATCTGATTTTTTTTTTGTATATGTGAAAGACTTTAAAAAAAATCAGAATAAATTAAGCACTTTGAAAAAGACTTAGGGAAGGGGAAAGCATGCCTATGGCTAACCTTTGCCTTGCATATTAACAGTTGCATACTTCTGAAGTTTAGCCTTCTTCCTTTTCCTTGTGTCTTTGGTACCCACCTACCCAGCTGCAAGAATCTTCCCCACTCACATGCTTATCCCATGAGGGTCAGGAGAAAGGCCTTTGGAGACAGACCTGCCATTTAAGCAACTTATTTATATTCCTACTCGTTTTCTGTCCTCTCAGAAATGATGATAATAAAATGCATATTCACTTAGCCACCCTAAAAACTTGGTAGTCAGGGAAAGAAAGAATGAATAAATGAAGTAACATCTGCAATTGCCTGTAATAAAAAAGATTCTTTTTTGCTTCAGTGCAATGATCGTCAGTAAATATTATAGAGTGAAGAAATCTGATCAACTAATTTTTACTAAGGTATAAATGATTGATAACAGCTTAATACTATATTCAACTCAGGGGTATACATCACTCATATTCAAGAATGTGCTTTAATTTTAAATAGTAGGATTTCAAACCTTACAGGTAAGTGGGTATTCTGAGGGAAGAATGATGGACATTGTGGATAGAGGCTTTTCTATTCAGAGAAAACACCCTCTCACTGTCATATCTTGAGTAATACCAACCCTGCAACTTTCCTGCTTCTCTGTATATGCAGACTCTTGAATATTTTACCATCCCAAAGGAAAACAGGAAGACCTACTTTAGTGTTACCATTGTAATAGCAGGACCTGCTAAACAGGCAGTAACATGTACCCTAGATGCCCTGGTATGAAACATGTAACTTGAGAGTGGAAGAAAAATTTAAAGAAAAATGTAGGGGCTGGTCACCTTGGTGAAATTTCTGAGAGACCAGTGATTTGGGATATGAAGGGATATTCCCTCCAAATGCCTCTAAGAAGGAGGCATAATGCTTAGGGGATCGCTTTGGACTTTGGAGGCAACATATTCCACATTTGGGAATCTTCTCTGACCTATTTATTGAGGGAACCCATAAAGCTATCAGTTTGGGGTGAGAGTGGGAGTAAGAGAAGACACTGCAGCTGGTCGAAGCTTCAGTGCAAAGCTCTGCCATTTAGTCCTTATGAGCCTGCAGATCCAGTGGTGCTTGAAGTGTCTGTAGTTTGGGATGTCCTATGTAGCTTCCAGCAGACACCTTTAGGAATCCCACCCACCTACCCGAATAGGTACTACACGCATCCAAACACATAGTATTCAGAAGTAAAAAATAGTCTACTCTTGAGAAACTGCTCTTGGCTTGCTACTGGGGCCCACTGAAAGTCTGACCACGTAAACTTAGTCTCCAATAATGACCAGAGTGTTTTTTGCCTCACCAGGCATTAATATCAAGTTTGTCTAGCAGCACTCCATCATCAGGTGGAAATGGCATCTATACGATCAGGCTTAAGCCAAGCCTGTAGGCACTAATAAATTGTAAAAGCAGGTGACTCACATTTCCAAAATACCTACTCCTGTTGCAGTGTTACCTCACCATCAACCCACCTGTGGCCTCATGAAGCGTTTTCTATAACCAGCTAACTGAGAAAGAAAAAGTTCAAGTCTGGCTTACGTGGAGCCCTGCCTGGTAATTGGGCAGTGCACAAATGCCCTGCTGTAGCATTTTAACCCAGGGAGGAGGTGGGCCTAGAGCATAATGGGGAAAGAAGATTCTTTTAGCAGGTGGAAATTGAATGGTATAAGTGATTTTCCATTTTGTCTGAATGGTCAGAATCATGGCTCAGTAGCAATTCATGGAAAGAAGCTAAGGAATTCAGGAATTTTGGAAGGACAATGGTTGGAAGATTGGTGATAAGTAAGTATAGGGAAGAAATATGTGAATAGACTTCTAATAATGGGCTCAGAATGTAAGATTGTTTGTATCCATGTGAATGTTTACCAAAGTTCCTCCTCTGTAGAGATCTTCTGTAACCTTGTGGACAAAACAACTTTTCCTGTAGATGCCATTATATCTTTCCCAGCCACACCGGGATCAGTGGCTAGTGAACAAAGTGACCATGGTGGCAGGGATGAAAGTAATGCATGGACTCCAAAACAGAGTTCTCTTCACCAAGATGGATCAGGCTATTGCCCTGCTCATTGTGCAATTTGCACCATACTATATAAAAATTTGGAAGCCACCTTAATGGTAGGTCAATTAAATAAGCCCTTTCTGTTGTAGAAGGGGCAGCAACTTGTCACTGAAATAGTTACTCATTCTGGATTTGATTTTGCTTTCCGTGCTGCCATATTTCTGCATGCACTATAACCTGTAGACTTGCTGAATGCTTTTGTCTCTGCTGTGGTATTCTATACAACATTGAGCCAGAATAAATAACTTATTTTGAAAAAAAGTAAAAGACAGTGGTTGGACATTCATGGAACATGCTGGTCTTACCATGTACTATGTCACTTACAGACAAAAACCTTTATAGAATGCTTGGTGGACTCTATTGAATACTGGTTAGCGGAGATCATGGCAGAAGTGATTTGATTCTGGAAATAGGAGCTATTGCAGTGGTTTCCTGATTCTACAGCCAGCTTCTTTCTATAGTTGTCTTACTGTATCAGGGACAGCAGCTCTCATAGCATCTCATAGAATGAGACTTTGGGCATCACTCCATGAATCTCAGACCACCTTCAGTTTCCACAGCCCTTCTAAAGACTGTCATTTAATAATCCCCTGTAACAATTTCCATGTTTGTTTCAGTTAGTAACTATGGATTTTGTTTTTTCTCTTTCTGAACCCTGACTGATATAGGCAGGAAAGTCTTTCCCAATATCCTAAAATTCTGCAGACAACTTTTTACATACGAGTAAAGGTAATTTTAACCAGGGCCTTTTAACATGTGGAAATTTGAGAATGCTTCAACTGTAACTGATTATAACGTACCCTTAAAATATTTTATTGTTGTCGTAATACTTAGAAACAGAGTATAGATATTAGTCCTTTGGGAGTTTAAGTAAAATAATGTAAAGGTAAACTAGCAATAATAAAAAATGTTTGGAGATGTCAACGTGGTAGTTTGTGATTCATGGAATGTGCTACAGAATAAAAGTGTAAACAAGCCTTAATATAATGCAAAAATTGTGTCTATTCATTATTTTTTAAAATCAGTGACTGAAATACTTTCTAAAAACAGAATCCTCCCACTGAAGTTGAACAGTAGTATAAACACAAGTAAAAGCTGTCTGCCTGAAAGTCTCTAAATAGAAGCTTTTCTGGGTTAGCTTTGTAGATTGGAAACTTTGGGGGAATTTCAAAACACAAGGTCTGTACTTTCCAGATCTCACTTTGTGCATCTGCTGACCTCCTTTCCTCATCATTATTATCAAATGTTAGAAGTTTATAGTGACTACTTATAAATGACTCTTGTAAAACTTCTTAGTGATTTTATGTAATATTAGAGGAGATTAGTTCAGGGTCTACGTGAACCTGGAGGACCTGTTATTTATATTAGTGCTTCTGAAACTGGGGGCTCACTCAGCAGGTTGGAGTGGATCTTGCATTTCTGCATTTCTATCAAGATCCCAAGTGATATTGATGCTTCTGGTCTTCAGATCACACTTTGAATAAGAAGCAATTTTAAGCCGAAGTTTAAAATAGAAATCAATTAATTGTCTTGCCCTTTTAAGATAGCAACAATCATTTGATTGATTTACTCTTATAATCAAGAGAAATTATTTGGATGCTGCATCTAACCGAGACCCAATGCCAACTCAGGATAAATATTTACAAAAGTAGGAAGAAGGCAGAGAATTTAAGGCTGTGATTGAAAGCACTGACAGAGTTTGAACTCTGGCTTAACTCCAAGGCATTTCTTTCTACATTACAACACAGAATCTACTTTATAGTGTGAACTTTGGAGTTAGCAAGACCTGGATTTGAAGCCTGGATCTAAATTTTTTGTTGTTGTGGTATGAACTTAAGTTTTTTTAAAAAACTCCTAACCTTTGTTTCCTGATCTGAGTGTCACAGAGTTGCTGTGACGTTAAAAGGGACAACACAGGTAAAATGCTTGAGTGCCATATATAGTAAGTGCTCAAATATTACCTATTTTGCTAGTTGTTATCTTCAATATCAAATGAGTCTAGATCCAATTTGTAATTTTTATTGGAGTAAGAAGTCTTGACCAAAAATCTATTAGCTGTAGCCAGTGAGTGAGGTGGTTTTGTGAATATTAGTTTATCACCATCATCATCATCATATAATTATCAAATAAGAAGCTGATAATTGCATATAAAATACTTTATCTGAAAGAAATTGTGAATATAAAAATTGGATAAATTTTATTTTCAGATTCTTATTATTGGAAATTGTCTCATTTAAAATTTTTGGCTGGGATCAAATAAAATTTTTGGCTAGTATCAGTATACTAAATTTTGCCATTGTTACAAATATATAAAGAAAAAAAGTTTGTCTTTATAAAGATTTAGCTGTGTAGTCGCCCCAAAGCCTCTGATGAATTCCATAAACATACAGATTAATATTTAATATGTATTCAGCATGTTCCATTTCAACCTCAAAAAGTTTTTTTTTCCAAATGAGGAGGCATTTGTGCAGTTGTTTGCATCTGTAGAACCCCTAACACTGTATTTATGTAAAATTACACTTCAGGATAATTGCCTATGTAATTAACATTCAGGAAGAAATTATTTATTCAGTAGCACACCTCACAATTCAATTTCATTCTGTGACAAAGAGGCTTTTTAAATGTTAATCTTATGAAAGAAAATGGAGCAAATAGTAAAGCCTGTGGATTAATACAAGAGGCAGCTATTTACAGCATAACATTCTCCCTCACTGGGAATTACCTATTTTCTACCAGAGAGTCTAGGCATGTTTCAAGCCTCACTGGGAAGTTGGGGGTTGAATCTTGTGTTTTGTGCATGTTAGATGGTTTCACATCAGGTGACCAAATAAAAGAGCAAAATGATTACCAATAATTTTGGTGTTGAAACTTTAAAAAAGACAGAATAAATACACAGTATGGTGGAGTTTAAAAAATGAAAAAATAAAGAGGTATATTTTCTCAGTCTCCATTCTATGGAAATTTTCCATTTTGGACAATAATTTTTTCAAAATTCATAAACAGGATTCACACCTCCCTTCCATCAGCTAGCTAGTTTTTTCAGTAACTTATAGGTAACATCTCTTGAAAAACACAGGAACTATTCCTGTCACATACCAATGATTGTGGAAACTGGTGGAAGTATGAGGGAGATAAGAGTAATTAAAAATATTGTCGTCTATTATTTGCATTTTTTAATGTTTCCTGAATATCATGTTAAAATAAGGTTAAATAATTTGATAAACACCCAACAGAACATAATAACTTTTGGGAAAGTAATTTTCTAGCCATACATGTGATAGGAGATTAAAACTTTCTTTCTCTTTAATTACTCTGAGATAGAATTTAAGGGTTTGAATTTATTTAAAAATAAATGTATAAAAAGCCATTTAGAAAGATTATTGATGTTGATACACAGAATGAGATAACATATATTTTTGTTTAATCATAAAATAAAACTTTGTTGTCATTGTCACTACCTTAGTCTACATCACCAAGACCTCTCGTCTGTACTATTGCACCAGCCTTCTTACGGAGGTCCTTGTTTTTACACTTGCCCAATTGACTATAGAGCACCCAGAATGAACTTAAAAAAAATTCAACTTTTATTTTAGATTGGGGGGGTACATGTGGAGGTTTGTTACCTGGGTGATGCTGAGGTTTGGGGTACTGAGCATGATACTCAATAGTTTTTCAAATCTTTCCCCCCTCCTTCCCCCCTCTAGTAGTCCTGTTGTTGCCATCTTTATGTCCATGAGTACCCATTGTTTAGCTCCCACTTATAAGTGAGAACATGCAGTAGTTGGCTTTCTGTTCCTGTGTTAATTTGCTTAGGATAATAGCCTCCAGCTGAATCCACATTGCTGCAAAGGACATGATTCCATTCCTTTTTATGGCTACATAGTACTCCATAATGTATATGTACCACGTTTTCTTTATACAGTCCACCATTGATGGGTGTTTAGATTGACTCTATGTCTTTGCTATTGCGAATAGTGCTGTTACGAGTGGATGTGTCTTTTTGGTAGAACAATTTATTTTCTTTTGGATACATACCCAGTAATGGCATTACTGTGTGTATTAAATCGTTCTCATGTTGCTATGAAGAAATACATGAGAGTGGGTATTTTATAAAGAAAAGAAGTTTAATTGGCTCACAGTTCTGCAGGGCTGAGGAGGCCTCAGGAAACTTACAATCATGGTGGAAGGGGAAGCAAACATGTCTTTCTTCACATGGCAACAGGAAGGAGAAATGCCAAGCAAAGGAGGAAAAGTCCCTCATAAAACCATCAGATCCTGTGAGAATTCGCTCACTATAATGAGAATAGCATGAAGGTAACCACTCCCACGATTCAATTACATCCCACTGAGTCCCTCCCACAACACGGGGGGATTATGGGAACTACAATTCAAGATAAGATTTGGGTGGGGACACAACCAAACCATATCACTGTGTCAAAGGGTAGTTCTGTTTTAAATTCTTTAAGAAATCTCTAAACTGCTTTCCACAGTGTCTGAAATAATTTACATTCCCACCAGCAGTGAGTCAGCCTTCCCTTTTCTTCACAGCTTCACTAGCATATGTTGTTTTTTGATGTTTTGATAATAGCCATTCTGACTGGTGAGAGGTGGTATCTCATTGTGGTTTTGCTTTGCACTTCTCTGATGATTAGTGACATGGTACATTTTTTCATATTGTTGGCCACTTGTATGTCTTCTTTTGAGAAGTGTCTGTTCATGTCTTTTGACCATTTTTCAATGAGATTGTTTGTTTTTTGCTTGTTTTTGTTCCTGATAGATTCTGGATATTAAACCTTTGTCAGATTCAGTTTGCAAATTGTAGGTTGTCTGTTTACTCTGTCAATAGTTTCTTTTGCTGTGCAGAAGCTCCTTAGTTTAATTAGGTCCCACTTGTCAATTTTTGTTTTTGTCATAATTGCTTTTGAGGATCTAGTTATAAATTATTTCCCAAGGCTGATGTCTAGAATGGTGTTTCCTAGGTTTCCTTCTAGGATTCTTATAGTGTGAGGTCTTTCATTTAAATTTTTAATCGATCTTGAGTTAATTTTTGTATATAAGGTGAAAGGTACGGGTCCAGTTTTGTTCTTCTGCGTATGGCTAGCCAGCTATCCAAGCACTATTTATTGAATAGGGAGTGCTTTTCCCATTGCTATTTTTGTCGACTTTGTCAAGAATCAGATGGCTGTAGGTGTGCAGCTTTATTTTTGGGCTCTATATTCCATTTCACTGGTCTATGTATCTGTTTTTGTACCAGTATTATGTTGTATTGGTTATTGTAGCCATACAGTATAGTTTGAAGTCATGTGATGCCTCTCACTTTGTTCTTTTTGCTTAGGCTTGCTTTGGCTATTCAGGCTCTTTTTTGGTTCCATATGAATTTTAGGATAGTTTTTTCTAGCTCCATGAAGAATGATATTGGTAGCTTGATAGGAATAGCATTGAATTTGTAGATTATTTTGGGCAATACAGCCATTTTAACAATATTGATTCTTCCAATCCATGAGCATAGAATGTTTTTTCATTTTTTATGTCATCTATGGTTTCTTTCAGCAGTGTTTTGTAGTTCTCCTTTGTATAGATCTTTCACTTCCTTTGTTAGATGTATTCTTAGGTATTTTATTTTTACTTTTTTGCAGCTATTGTAAATGGGATTGTATTCTCTATTTGGCCCCCAGCTTGAACATTATTTGTGTACAGAAATGCTACTGCTTTTTGTTCATAGAATGAACTCTTAAAACTTCACTTTGATTATATCCACAGGTTCCCACCACCACATCTGTTCACCTACTTATACCTATGCCATTTTAACTACTTTCCCTTTCTTCCTATTATTTTGAATAAACTCATTATTATTTCATCCAAGGCTAACCCTCCACTTGTGTGTGATATGCCATCTCCTCTTACTTAATAAGTTGTACCAGTCCAGATGCCCTCTTGCTCTCTCTAGTTTCATCGCTTTTTCCCTTTCCATTGTATCATATTTATGATCATATCTATCCAAATCTCCCTCTAGATATTGCCCCATTTTTTGCTCCCTTTTACAAAAAAGTCCTCTAAATAGTAATTTATCCTAATTTCCTCCAATTCTTCCATTCTCCCTCAGCCCACTCCAATCAGATCAGTCACCATTATTATTTTATTGAAGCTATTTTAATCAGAGTTTTCCAATGACCTCCACATTGCAAAATTCAACAGTCAATATTTAGCCTCATTTTTAACTTGAGTTGTAGCCCCATTTGGCAAAAATGATCATTCTTTACTCCTTGAAACACTATCTTTAGTAAGCTTCTGTGCCATCACAATTTCCATTTCTTCCTACCTCATTGGTAGCTCCTTCTCAGATTTTCTTATACATTCTCATGGCATGCTTCCTCACTTCCTTCAGGTCTTTGCTCAAGTATCACATCACAGTGAAGCCTTCCCATTCTACCCTATTTAAAATGGCAACCCACAATGGGACTTTCTTTCTTGGCTTTATAGCACCCACATTGCCATCCACATACAATATGCTTCACTTATTTGTTTACTGGATAGCTGACTCCTTCACTAGAATAGTAGCTTCATGAGAGCAAAGGATTTGTCTAATTTTTTATGGCTATACTTCTTGTTACAAAGCAGTGTTTGATATATAGCAGATGACAATTAAGTTTATTAATTGAGTGAGCAGATGTAACTCTTTTGCTTAAAAATTTTAAATGGTTTATTTTTGGACTTAAGGTAAAATCTGAAATGTTTACTATGGCTCATAAGTTCTGGGTGATCTACTCATTTCTTCCTCTCTAACTTCTTGTGTTCCTCTCTTTCTTGTTTCTATTTTGAGTTCCTAGAACACACCAAACTTTTTTCTGCCTCAGGGTCTTGATATTGTTCCCTATTCCAGGAACACCATTTCCTCTTTTGTGTATCTGGATCCTGCTTACACTTTAGGTATGGGATTGATAATTACCTCCTCAAAGAGGCCTTCCCTGGCCATCATATTTTCTAGGTATTCCTCTATTATTCTCTATTATCATACCCTATATGCTTTATTCATATCTCTGAGTTCTGATTACATCTTTTATTTTTAAAATTGAATATAATGCACATGCCACAAATTTGTCCTTTTAAAATATACAATTCAGTGGTTATTAGCATATATACAATGTTGTGCAACCATTACCACTATCTAATTTCAAAATATCTTTATCACCTCCAAAGGAAACCCCATATTGAATAGCAGTCATTTCCTCATTTTCCCCTCCTTGTGGTTCCTACCCAACATGAATTTACTTTCTGTCTCTGTGGCATTGCCTTTTTAGGACATTTCTTATAAATAGAATCATATGATATGTGACATTTTGTGTCTGGCTTCTTTCACTTAGCATAATGTTTTCAAGGTTGATTCATGTTATAGCATGTATCAATACTTCATTCCTTTTATGATAAATAATATTGTATTGTATGAATATACCACATTTTTTAATCCATTCATCGGTTGATGGACATTTGGGTTGTTTTTCCTTTTTTGGCTATTAAGATACTCTTACGAACAATTATATACAAGTTTTGGTGGGATATATATTTTCATTTCTCTTGTGTGTATACAATTTTAAATTATATATTTATCTGCTTGTTCCTTATTTAATTGTCAATTTTAAAATAAGGATATGCTTTATGAGGACAGGGATTATATTGTTCACTTCTGTAATAATTCCTCAGTATCTAGAACAATTTTTGGCCCACAACAAGCACTCAATATATATTTGTTGAATAATAAAGGCTTGCAGGTACACCATACACAGTCTGCTTTTTCAACTCATGATTCAATGGATAGGTTAGCATTTTATAGTGAACTTTTGTATTGTAGGAGCACTGGATTCTAAGCTAGAACACCTGGCTAAAAAGTTCTTTCTGTCTGAACTAGATATGTGGTTTTGGGCAAGTTCTGAATATCTGTGGGCCTTTCTTATTTTCTCATTTGTAAAATGGAAAGATTGGAGTAGATCAGATATTTTCCAAATACTTTCTGTCAAGGTGAGTGTATTAGTCTATTTTCACATTGCAATAAAGATACAACCTGAGACTGGGTAAATTATAAACAAAGCAGGTTTAATTGACTCACAGTTCTGCATGGCTGGTGAGGCCTCAGGAAGCTTACAATCATGGCAGAAGAAGGGGGAGCAGGCACATCTTACCATGGTGAAGTAGGAGAGAGAGAGAGAGACAGAGAGAGAGAGAGAGAATGAAGGAGGAACTGCCACACACTTTTAAATCATCAGATCTCATGAGAATACACTCACTCTCATGAGAATAGCATGGGGAAAATCCATCCCTATGATCTAATCATCTCCCACCAGGTCACTCTCCCAACACTGGGAATTACAATTTGACATGAGATTTGGGTGAGGACATAGAGCCAAACCATAGCAGTGAGTGTGAGATTGCCTGTCACCATCCCTTTCCTTTGACTGGAGTGACTATGTGCTTAGAGTAACAGGCTTCTACATATTATTTCATTTAAAGATCACCATAGGAGGTATGTCAGAGCTTAAAAAAAAACAGCTTAAATATTCACTGGACACAACAGAGGTAGGTCAAGCTGCTCTCAGCTCTAACTTCCTGTGATTTTAAGTGCATTTGGAAATAAAAGGAAAGAGGGACAGGTAGAGTGCCAATGACTAGGAGGAGAGTTATCAGGTGCTACCTGGATAGAGCCTGTTGGGCTGGTGAAACTACCTGGAAACCATTGATGCCAAGCTGTGGTAGCATGTTGAAGGGTCAAAGAAAAGACCACATGGAGGATGAGAATATGATATAGATTGGAGCTAGAATTTGAAAAGCTGTAGGTGCCGAGTAATATTTGTGCCCTAACACGCCTACAAACATTAAAGAGCTACTGTGGTAAACAGGTGACATGATAAAAAGGGAAGGAAGATAAAGGCATAGTAAACTAGTATGCCACTCCAGCAACTGAGATAGGCCTTCAAGAGGCAGGTAATTTGATTAAGTTACTTTGTTCATTATTCATTCAGTGAATTAGGGGCTTGCCATTTAGTTCTTGCATTATGTGAAGATTCTTCTGGTCTCTATACACCAGTGCATTTTGATTAGGAAGCTCACACTATTTTCATGTTTGGATCCTAGTATGAATTTAAATTCTAAAGGGCTAGCTTGTTTGAGGTTTCTTTTCCTTTGTGTTAAATTTGGTCAATTGTGGTGAAATTAGCTTGAACTCTTTAGAGTCCCTTTAGTGGTTATATGCATGTGTAAATTCTTTAGTGGGGATGTATGTGTGTCTCTCAGCTGAATGTAGGGTACAACTGAGTAGTTTTATGGAGTTCTAAGATATTCCTCAAGTGAATAAAAGAGTGACTGGAGAGTCTTTTTATTTCTTGCATATTGATGGATGGAGATTTATTTCCAATTGACTGTGTTCTTCCAATGGAATAAGAACAGTGTCAGTAGCAATCCATTAAGCTGACATCTCTTGTAATTGAAAGCCAAACAGGTTTGTGTAGTATAGTAAGGATTGTTTGTGGATTTGTGGATGTATTGAGTAGAGGGAAGGTGGGATAGAAAAGATAGTAAGGAGGAAAGTCTGTAAATAAAATGTTCAAACCTCAGTTTATTTAAGGAACGTGAAGTCTATCATAAGAGGGCTCCATTTAGTAAGTCATCCAAAAGATGTGTGTTAGAATAAACACCTGTTGACTGAGAAAACTGGTATCTCATCTTGAGTTATGTTTTCTACAAAAATATTATTTTTGATAATGGTTTATATTATTTATTATGAAGTCAGAAAACATGTTTCCTGAGCATAAGTGGCGAGTATTGACTGTTGGGAAACAAATAAAAATTATAAAGTTTGCTTTTGTGGCTGGATTGGGACATGCAGGGAGTTAAAAGGAGATATAATGAAGAAAAAACTTAGGGTTCAGGTTTTATTGTTAACACCTAGTAGAACAATGAAGAGGCAGTCTTGCAAATTTGCAGTCTAGATCAAGCTGAAGGTACTGATTAACTTCGCCATTTGTACGGCTTGTCCTGCTTGTAAGGGTCTGGTTGTCTAGTAGAGAAAACAAAAAAGTAAACAAGCTTATAGAATACAGATAGGGCTAATTGTACAGCATGTTTATAAGTGTGCAAAGGCAGGGCACCTAAACCAATCTTGTTGGTGTGGGGTCAGGGAAGCATTTGGGAATAGCTGTGAGCTAAACTGAGCCTTAGCAAGAGGTCTGGAGTAGGACAGTGATACAGGAAGATTTCCTAATAGAGGTAGCAGCATGTAAAAATTGCTAGGGGTAAAATACTGGAGTACTATATGTAATAAACTGTATTAGTTTAGTTAGCTTAGTATTCCTGGAGGTCTCTTTGATCTCTCTAGGAGATCTCTCCTGGAGTGGAACTAGGGAAGAATGGAAAGAAATACAATTGAAACAGGGATCAGATCATGGAGTCTTCATAAACCAGGTTAAGGAATTTCAGTCAGTGAAATAAAAATAATTAAAGGATAAAAAGAAATTGCCACAGCTGGAACCAATAACAGAGTTGTAAGATCCAAATCCAATAGCTTATACTTATTATAGATTTTTTTGGCAAAATTTTAGGGAGGCAGAGAGATATCAAAATAATAAAGTAGAAAATTGGAATAAGGAGAGATCAATATTTTTGGCTAAGATTTTGAAGTTTGGTTATTCCCTAATTTAGCCTAACTCTGTTAAGCTTCTAGTCAATTTCATGTACTGCCCCTACACAAGAGGTGACTTGAGGACCCCTCTAGGCTCCAAACCCTCTGAGAAGGGTCATAACAGGGATCACCTCAAATACTTGTAGGAGTGAAGTAGTTAACCTAATGGAGTGAAGCATGCTGGGAGGTGATAAAACATGCTGGGAGGGGAGTGAAGTATGCTGGGAAGGGAGTAAAGCATGCTGGGAGGTGAGTGAAGCATGCTGGGAGGGAAGCACAGGAGGGAAATGAAGCATGCCGATCCAAGCATGTGCCATTAAAGGAAGCAGCAGTTACTAGGCCAGCTGATGGCTAGTAACCCTGCCCTGGTATTGCCACATCTTCTGCTTTTTCAAATATTGACAACTGACTAAAATGTCCTCTGGTCTCTGTCTTTGCTTATGTCATAGCCACATCCTATCATTTATGTTGTTAGACTCATAAAACTGTGGAAGCTACTACCAAAATTTTCATTAAGAAACAATCAACAGTTCATAAAGTTTCCATTTTTAGTAATTCCAGAATTCTATCTTATTAATTTTGAGTGCAAATATAAAATGGAGAGTGGATGAGATATTTGTACTGGCCTCAACAGTACGGTCTCTTTCGGCAAGAACCTATATGGGAAGCCAGTTAATCATGATGGTTGCTTGGTGAGATGACCGAAATCAGATTTTGATTTTAATTTGCATCCAGCTCCATGGTAGGTCTTAGATGTGCCTGGGTTCTTGTTTCTTTGCTGCTAGGACTCCCCTTTTGTCTGTCAGTGAGATCCCTTGTCCTCTGGTTTCCTGTTTCTGGCCAGTGGGGAGCCTTGACAGGAGATCTGAGGAAAGGAGAGTAAGGTCATGTATTTATTCATTTAGATGCCTCAGGGAGAATGCACATTGTTAGAGTTGTTGAGAAGTTTCAATAATATGAATTTAGCATAGTCCCTGGTATATGTACACCCTCAACAATACTCTTCTAAATTAATTTTTGTTTTTGTAAGAGTAATTAATATAGCTTAGAAAGTCAAACATTATTTTCCTATTTCTACTGTGGGAAGCTGATGTCCCTTTGGGCCTAAGATTGGTTTTAGCTTCACTTCTTCTAGTTCAAGATTTCTGCATTATCCTTTCTGGCTCACTATCTCCACTTGGAACATTAAAATGAATTTCTTTTTATGTAAACCCTCCTGGAATTATTCTAATGTGAATGTGCCATCCACTTCCTGTGGGAATCCTGACCATTCAATACTTGAAACCATTATCATCTCTAAGTCCCATTTCAGGCAGAGCAGTCCTAACATGCAATTCGGAATATACCACTTCCCTTCTAAATAGTCTATGTATGTCCATTAGGTTAGACATTTGTTAATTGTATCATTTAGAATCTTTTATTCTAATAAAATATTTACTTATCTATATTATTAAATTTCTGAATACTCCATTTGGTTCTTTTTTATGTTTCCCATTCCTTTGTTACAGTGTTCAGATTTTTCCTTTGGGTTTCAGCTATTTAATATTTTTATTATTTTAAACATATTTTATATCTTTTAAAATTTTATTTCTGTAATCTCAAGTTTTCATAGTTCCAATCCTACTGTTTTTAAGTTTGCTATCTCTTACACATAGTGAACTATTCTTTTATGTCTTTTATAATGCTTATTGCCAGTTCATCTTTGTGTGTGTATGAGAGAGAAAGAGAAAGAGAGATAGAGAGAGAGAGAGAGGAAAGAGAGAGAATGGTCTAGTCCAGGCGTAGTGGCTCACACCTGTAATCCCAGCACTTTGGGAGGCCGAGGCAGGTGGATCACGAGGTCAGGAGATCGAGACCATCCTGGCGAACACGGTGAAATCCCGTCTCTACTAAAAAAACAAAAAACAAAAAATTAAAAATTAGCTGCGCGTGGTGGCAGGCGCCTGTAGTCCCAGCTACTCAGGAGGCTGAGGCAAGAGAATAGTGTGAACCCAGGAGGCGGAGCTTGAAGTGAGCAGAGATTGCGCCACTGCTCTCCAGCCTGGGCGACAGAGCGAGACTCTGTCTCAAAAAAAATAAAAAATAAAAAAAAAAGAGAATGGTCTAATGGTGCAGCATGTGGGAGCATCACTGCAATTCACTCATTTATTTCAGAAGCCCTAGGAATATCAAAAGTCTGAACCTATTTTATGCTATTTTATATTTATTGGCTCTGAGGTTCTGAACACCACACACCAGCACAGGCCTATTTTTTGGTGCGTGATATTTCTAATAAACTTTCTTAGTTGTTTACTCACTTGGAGCTCAGGAAGAGTTAAAGTCAATTACCATCTGCCTGTACTAGTGGACAAATTTTTTCTATTATACCCCTAAGTGAGCATGAAACCCTAAGACCCTGGGTTTATGAGGATATCTCGGTTGCAAGTCTCCACATACATAGGCCAGACACATTCTTTTTTCCTTGTGTGTGTCAAGTCCTAAAATAGTTTAGTAAGATTAGCTGCTCTCCCTTTGACCCATCCCCGCTTTCCCAATCATAGCATCAGCTTATGTCATTATATGGTGGTTTGAGAATCTCCATATTATTACATGGTAGTTTAGGGGAATCTTGTTTGGCACCTGATTGTTTCACTTGATTTTTTTCTGAGTTTAGTAATGCATTTCAAGAATGTTAAATTACAGCCAGATATCTTAGGATTTGCTGTGGGAGGCTTTCAGGTTATCAAGTCTGTTATATTTTTTGAACCATACACTCCTGAATTGACTCACTAGTCTACTCAGTCTTTCTTTTCTAGCAAAGTAGCCATATAATTGGTAGATTCAGTAGTATGTTTCCATTTTCCTCCTACATGCCTGTTGCAGCATTTGATACTCTCATCCACATTTTCCTTCATCTAATACCCTATCTCTTTGCTTCCAGGGTATTTCTCACTTCTGACTCACCTTCAGTTTCTCAATTTACCTGAATCTTCTCCTATCCACCCCTCCATTGCTGTGCTTCCTGTTATTTTTTTCTATATAAATTATCTCTTTTCTCTTACACATTCTCCCTGGGTGATTATATAAAATCATAAATTAAGCAATCACTTTTTGTTTGATGCCTCCCTGTGTTTTTCCTACTAGTCAAATTCTTTCCTGAGCTCAAAACTCCTGACTTAATTGATTAATAATTTCCAGCTGATGTCCCTCAGGTATCTCAAACATGTCCAAATTTAAATTCATTACTTTTCTTGCAATTTCTTCCCAATTTTCTATTTAAATTCTCAGTATCATTGTCAAATTAGAAAGGAATAAGATTGGGTCTTTAAGGTCAATAACTATCTTTGAATAAAAGACTTTGATAATACCAAAATGTATGCTTATATATATCAGAAACTATATAATGAGCTTCCTATATACCTTTTTTCCTCACTAGTATTTTCAATGTTTATGTTTATTGGGTTGAGTTGCTTTGTCCTATGTCAGGCCATGAAAAACAGCTGTTCAAAATTTAAAGGCAAAAAGGTCAAGATTAAGTGGATTTGCCATCTTTATTTCTTTTCACACTTTCTAGGAAGGGTGCTAAATAAACTATGATGTATAATATTTTTACAATGAGGGCATAAAATAACATTGTATGCTGGTAAAATAGCTATAAATTGTTACAGATAATGGAAAAGATATTATTGTCCTTTCAAGGAACTTGTTTGATAAATCGTCTGAGCTAATCCCTCCATAGCCTATGTTTCAGCCACTCAAACTGCTTATTCCTCAAACAATCCATGAACTTCCACTTTGGGTCTTTGTTCATGCTTTTCCATCCCCTTTGGTACATCAAAATTTTACTCACTATTGAAAACTCAGGTCAAATGCTGCCACGGCTCTGAAGCTATAATCCTCTGAATTAAAATTAATACTCTTCCCTTCACCCTTCCCTTCGTGTACCAAAGCACTGTTTTTTTTTTCTTTTTGGTTTTTTTTTTTTTTGAGGAAATGTTTTATCATGCTAAAAAACATATAACATAAACTTATTCTCTTGAAGTTTTTAAGTATACATTACAATATTGTTAACTATATGTACATCATTATACAGCAGATCTCTAGAATTGTTTCATTTTGCATGACAAACTTTATACCCACTGGAAAATAACTCTCCACTTCTCTCTTCCCCCAGCCCTTGGCAACCACTATTCTACCTTATTTTTCTGTGAATTTGATTATTTTAGATACCCCATGGAAGTAGAAACATGCAGTATTTGTCTTTATGTGACTGGCTTATTTCACTTAACATAATATCTTCAAGGTTCATTCATGTTGTGGCATATGACAGAATTTTCCTTTTTTAAACAAGGCTAAGTAGTATTCCATTGTATGTCCATGCTATATTTTCTTTATCAGTTTATCAGTTGATAGACATTGAGGTTGCTTTCACATTCTGAATAATGCTACAATGGACATGGATGTTCAAATATCTCTTTGAGATCCTGTTTTTAAAGCTTTTGAATATATACCCAGAAATGGGATTATTGGATTTTATGGTAGTTCCATTTTTAATTTTTTGAGAAGACTCCATGCCGTTTTCCATAGCAGCTGTGCCATTTTATAATCCCACGAATACTGAACAAGGGTTTCAATTTTTCCACATCCTCAGCAGCACCTGTGATTTTTCTGTTTTTTGATAGTGGCCATCCTAACAGATGTGGCATGATATCTCATTATGCCAAAGGTCAGATTTTTTTTTTTTTTTTTTTGAGATGGAGTCTTGCTGTGTCACGCAGGCTGGAGTGCAATGGCGCTATCTTGGCTCGCTGCAATGTCCACCTCCTGGGTTCAAGTGATTCTCCTCCTTCAGCCTCCCAGGTAGCTGGGATTACTGGGATTACAGCCTTCAAGTACTTTTTTGTATTTTTAGTAGAGACAGGATTTCACCATGTTGGCCAGACTGGTATTGAACTCCTGACCTCAGGCGATCCGCCTGCCTCGACCTTCCAAAGTGCTAGGATTATAGGTGTGAGCCACCACACCCAGCAGGACTGATTGTTATTTAATTCTGTCTTGCATTTGAGTTAGTTGTTTACATGTCTGTTTCTTCACTAATCATAGAGTAGAAACTTTACTTGTAGTAACCTCATAGTGCCTAGTACCTAGTGGGTGTTCAATGCGTATTTATATTTAATTCCTGTTAGCAGGTTATCTATGTCCTGTTGGTTATACATCTGTCAGCATGTATGGAAAGTGCTGATCTTTTCAACACCAGCCATGTACTTCTTTTTTAATAGAAAAATATGGACTGTGTTTCAATATTATCCCTTTTCCCATGGAATTCTATTTTGCTGGGGTAATTATTCTATTACTGTTCCAAAATGAAAATTTTAAAAAAGAAATATTAACACATAATTATATTGCTTTGTGTGTAATAGCTTTATTTTAACATGAAATGCTACATTCTACAAATCAACATGTAAATACTTACATATATTATGTTTGTCTACATATAATAATATATATAGGAGAAAGTATTTTGCATATGATGAATTGAACTTTACACTAATGACAACTCAAAGTAAAGAAACAAACTTGTTGAAAGCAACTGGAACTACATGATTTATTGAACACAATGGGATGAAAATAAGACTTTTTACCTTTCTTTTTTAGTGTTGTACACTAAGGTTCTCAACATTTTCTATTACAGCTTGCTAAAGCGAATCAATAAATCTCTACATTTTACTTGCAATGTTATTTTATCTTTCTCTTGGACATCTGCTCATACTTCATCCTTCTGAGAAATTTTAAAAGGCTGTTTCCCCCCTAAGATTGCCTGTTACAGCTGATGACCAGAAAAGATATGTGCAAAATAGAAAATGGGAGGACAGCAGGGCTATTACATATGGTCCAGTCACATTAGCTTAGATCAAAAGTGC
The DNA here is from genome assembly GCF_009828535.3 of Hylobates moloch. Classification (NCBI taxonomy): domain Eukaryota; kingdom Metazoa; phylum Chordata; class Mammalia; order Primates; family Hylobatidae; genus Hylobates; species Hylobates moloch. The sequence goes on from NW_026652287.1 coordinate 72,248,074, forward strand.
TTATTCTGTTTTTTATCCCATGTAACCTGATCCTTGGAATCTGACTTTAGGCAAACAAAGAAAGCACAAGCTCAGTGGGACAATTACAAGGTCACAGTTGAATTTTTTAGGACTTGAATTGAACCTTGTCTAGAGTGACAAGGTTGGGTACATATGTCAATACTAGTGAAAAAAATGCACAAAAAGATGCACAATAGGAGATAGAATTCCCTAACAAAAAGGACAGCAACTTTAATATATGGCTAAATTCAATATTTATGCAATAATTACAAAAATAATCCTCAAAAAAGGCACCAATAGATTATAAGCTATTCTGGTAAAATGTCTGCGTTGCCCTTTATTAGTAGAATATGTCAGCAGCTGTGCTTGACATGATCGAACAGGATGGTTTATGTTGCATTGCACTTACTCTTCCCTGTTCCTTTGTATACAGCAAAGTAGGATATCTGCAGGCCTCACCATTCTCTGCAAGCAATGAAGCCACATTAACATTAATGCCTGCATTTTGCTGCTTTGTAGCGCTTTTCTGTACAACTGTGGGACATCAATTTTTTCCTTCGCCCATTTAAAATCTCCCCTGTTTATTTCTAGGCATCTCTGGGAGGGTTCTTATAACGTCTGAAGAAGAATCCCATTAGTCTGCTTTTGTCTCTGATGTCAGCTGCTCATGAGTCACTGTTGGAAGTGTCTCAGCACTGTCACTGCTGCTGGTGCCGTGCTGAGCATCTCAGTCCATTCTGTTGCCCCCTCCATAACTGTCCCACATTTTAGCGCTTGGGCTCTGCTAGGCCTGTGTAAATCGTAAGTCTCAAGGAATTCCTCTTAAACACAGCCTTTCTAGCTTCTACCTTCAACCTTCAGCTATTCGCTAATTTCTACCTTCCATATTCCACCCTCTGCCCTTTACACACACACACACACACACATACACACATTCACCCCTCATACCATTTGCACAGTTCAGACACTCAAGAGTCAAACCTCCCCTTAAACCTAAAACAAGAGTCCTTCCTCATTTCAACTTAAACAAATGGGTTTGGAGGAGGAGGGGCGGGGCACATTCCATGTATTTGCAGTCATTGTTTAGGTTCCACATGAATATCCAACCTGATACTCATGATATAAGAGGCAGGGAAAATCAGGGTAAAACAGATTAGATAGGGAAATGAGAGCATAAAATAGGAAGAGATGAACTCAGTCATTGCAGCCTCTTGGAAAGTAAAAGGAATGGAAGTGACAAACAGTAGTGCTTAGGAGTACAGACTGCTGGGTTTCAAATCTAGCTCTACTACTTATATGATTTGGGACAAGTTACTAAAATCCTCTGCATCTATTTTTTTCTCATCTGCAAATTGGGTATAATAATAGTATCTATCTCACAGGATTTTAGTGAGGATTAAATTAGTAAACATATGCAAAGTACTTATGAAGGGCGATATACCTATTGACTATTATTAATTATTATTGTTTGCCATGAAAACTATCAATGAATCCTAGATTCTATAACCATGCCTTAATCAGGAGGTGAATTAATTCATGTGTATATGCCCATCTTGAAGCCATGATCAACATTTCTGAATCCAGAGACAGTCGTGTTTAGCAGGTTGTTAAAACTTCCCACTCTTCTTAGAGTCTGAAACCCCCAACCCTGTTCATCAATGCTATTCTTATGATTTCACTGGGCTCCTGTGCCATAGATAATCCCTGCCTTTCTGCTGCTCCGAACCTGCTACCCCTGCCTTCTTGAACTTTTCAGATTGGCCTCCTTATCTGTTTCTCATCAAAGAGGATCTTCCACATATCTTCTGCTTAGCTGGACTTGTGGTCTTGGTCTCTCTGAGTCAGTAATCTCCTGTTGAAGCTGTACCCTGCCATGACAGGACTGAATATTTGGAGATTATAAGCAGATGGATTGTGATGAATATGATCTATTTTGCCCTCGCTCATCTCAGTAACAGGTGGCTGCTCAGCCAGCTGGGGTCTTCTTGAGGACACTCTCCCAGGCCTCCCTCTGACCATATGCACTCCCGTCCAGATGGTGACATGGTTCCCCAGAGTCCTGAATCAATGTGACAAGAGATGGCAGGCCTATGCTGATTTTGCCTAGGGTCTAATACAAGCATGCAGTTTTTAAATTTTATTTTCTAATTTGGGAAAAAGGAACAAACCCTATGTGAAAATCATGTTCACAATGTGGTTTCAAATTCTCTCACAGGAAGTCTAAGTTTGTGTGATTAAATTAACATTCATAAATGCCAAGACAAGGAAACAAATTAATTTAACTGTTGGAAAAGATAGAGATGATTTGGGATCATCTAATAAGCTAATGTATTTGATGATTTACTTCACTGATCTGCTTTCTCTGTGTAAAGATTCTTGCTACATTAAAATAGGGGTAAACATGTTTATTCTGTTAAGATTCAACTTGGTAAGAGGTGGAGACAAGTTGCTTTCACTTAAGGTTAAAATAACCACTTTACGCTGTATTCCAGAACTAACTTACTTTCAAACAAATTATGGCTTACAAGAAGAGTACATATTTGCTTACAGTTCTCTCTGCTTATACAGTGTTTTCTGATGCATTTATGCAAGTGTTGATTAAATCCTTCATGCTTCTTGAATGCTTATTATCATTGAATTGTTGGTTAAGAAAATCAGAGAGAAAAATGTTCCAGGACGAAGACATAGACATTATTGAGGCCTAAAAAAGAATCAATGATAAGGATATTATTTAAGAGGTTGAAAATTTATAATAACTGCAGGGGGAACAGTTTATGGATGTTTTTCCAGTTAATTTTAAAACCTTAGCTATTTAAAATTTCAATATTAATATTTTTAATTATGAGCTTTGTAATATCTAGAACCACAAAGATTGTAAGTCCTATAAGATTGATCTATCTATCTACCTATCTACTTTCTGATAAGGTAGCATACCTATCTTTTGGATGTGTGTACCTTCAGCATATGACATTAAAAGTTTTAGTAACATTCTTCTAAGTAACATGGCTTCTTCTTGACATGACACTATTCTGCTGATGATCTCCAATGTTTCCCTTGTGCATCATCTATGTTCAATGTATCTGCTATTGTTTATTTCTCGCCCTGCAGATTAAGCTCAGTGAAGAGGAAAGAAAGGTTAGGAAAGGAGAGAAAACTAATAAAGTACAGAAAGATCAGGATAACAGCAATAATGTTGCCCAAATAATGTTCAATATTTGTGTTAAAGGATAATATTTTTAAAAAGAGAAAATTATGACTCCTACAATATGAGATGAATATATGTCAAAAATTTTATTTAACTTTTTAATTAATGAGAACCAGTAAGATGTTACAACTGGTTAAAAGGAGAATTTAACTTACAACAATTTATATTTTCCTTTGGACAAAGTCTATTTGCATTTTTATGAACAGGAATCATTTGCATAACTTTCAACAAGAAACATTTTCATTACTATCAGTTTTCTAAATAGTATAGTCAAAACGACCAAAGGTAGAGATAATCTTAATGGTTGAGGGTTGACCAACTTCTTTTCTTTTTCCTTTTTCTTTTTTTTTTTATTATTATTATACTTTAGGTTTTAGGGTACTGTGCACAATGTGCAGATTTGTTACATATGTATCCATGTGCCATGTTGATTTCCTGCACCCATTAACTCATCATTTAGCATTAGGTATATCTCCCAATGCTATCCCTCCCCCCTCCCCCAACCCCACAACAGTCCCTGGAGTGTGATGTTCCCCTTCCTGTGTCCATGAGTTCTTATTGTTCAATTCCCACCTATGAGTGGGAACATGCGGTGGTTGTTTTTTTGTCCTTGCAATAGTTTACTGAGAATGATGTTTTCCAGTTTCATCCATGTCCCTACAAAGGACATGAACTCATCATTTTTTATGGCTGCATAGTATTCCATGGTGTATATGTGCCACATTTTCTTAATCCAGTCCGTCGTTGTTGGACATTTGGGTTGGTTCCAAGTCTTTGCTATTGTGAATAGTGCTGCAATAAACATACGTGTGCATGTGTCTTTATAGCAGCATGATTTATAGTCCTTTGGGTATATCCCCAGTAATGGGATGGCTGGGTCAAATGGTATTTCTAGTTCTAGATCCCTGAGGAATTGCCACACTGACTTCCACAATGGTTGAACTAGTTTACAGTCCCACCAACAGTGTAAAAGTGTTCCTATTTCTCCACATCCTCTCCAGCACCTGTTGTTTCCTGATTTTTTAATGATGGCCATTCTAACTGGTGTGAGATGGTATCTCACTGTGGTTTTTATTTGCATTTCTCTGATGGCCAGTGATGATGAGCATTTCTTCATGTGTTTTTTGGCTGCATAAATGTCTTCTTTTGAGAAGTGTCTGTTCATGTCCTTTGCCCACTTTTTGATGGGGTTGTTTTTTTCTTGTAAATTTATTTGAGTTCATTGTAGATTCTGGATATTAGCCCTTTGTCAGATGAGTAGGTTGTAAAAATTTTCTCCCATTCTGTAGGTTGCCTGTTCACTCTGATGGTAGTTTCTTTTGCTGTGCAGAAGCTCTTTAGTTTAATTAGATCCCATTTGTCAATTTTGGCTTTTGTTGCCATTGCTTTTGGTGTTTTAGACATGAAGTCCCTGCCCATGCCTATGTCCTGAATGGTATTGCCTAGGTTTTCTTGTAGGATTTTAATGGTTTTAGGTCTAACATTTAAGTCTTTAATCCATCTTGAATTAATTTTTGTATAAGGTGTAAGGAAGGGATCCAGTTTCAGCTTTCCACATATGGCTAGCCAGTTTTCCCAGCACCATTTATTAAGTAGGGAATCCTTTCCCCATTTCTTGTTTTTGTCAGGTTTGTCAAAGATCAGATAGTTGTAGATATGCAGCATCATTTCTGAGGGCTCTGTTCTGTTCCATTGATCTATGTCTCTGTTGTGGTACCAGTACCATGCTGTTTTGGTTACTGTAGCCTTGTAGTATAGTTTGAAGTCAGGTAGCGTGATGCCTCCAGCTTTGTTCTTTTGGCTTAGGATTGACTTGGCGATGCGGGCTCTTTTTTGGTTCCATATGAACCTTAAAGTAGTTTTTTCCAATTCTGTGAAGAAAGTCATTTGGTAGCTTGATGGGGATGGCATTGAATCTATAAATTACCTTGGGCAGTATGGCCATTTTCATGATATTGATTCTTCCAACCCATGAGCATGGAATGTTCTTCCATTTGTTTGTATCCTCTTTTATTTCATTGAGCAGTGGTTTGTAGTTCTCCTTGAAGAGGTCCTTCACATCCCTTGTAAGTTGGATTCCTAGGTATTTTATTCTCTTTGAAGCAATTGTGAATGGGAGTTCACTCATGATTTGGCTCTCTGTTTGTGATTGGTGTACAAGAATGCTTGTGATTTTTGTACATTGATTTTGTATCCTGAGACTTTGCTGAAGTTGCTAATCAGCTTAAGGAGATTTTGGGCTGAGAC